>NW_015542362.1:1166857-1172059 GCF_001515605.1 Sinocyclocheilus anshuiensis | reverse complement strand
GTGTGTGTGTGTGTGTGTGTGTGTGTGTGTGTGTGTGTGTGTGTGTGTTTAGATGTTTTATATCATGATGATGATCGTATTGCATTACTCTGGTCTGTTGAATGACATTAGGGTGCACTGGGCTGATCTGCCTTCTTTGACACACTACAGCAACCGACTATTATGGGCTGTTTATAGCCTATATATTTTTGCACTAAATAGTATCTGTGCTTTTACCACGTCTCTATGGAAACAGATTGATCCGGTAATGATGGGTGCACAGGGCTGACAGAAATAATGGAGAACAATTTTTATATTTATTTTGTATCTGTTTTTATCTCTCGCTGTCATGAATATTCAATGTGAAAGAAGCCGAGTTAAAAGCCCATTAAAATTGGCTTTTAAAATTAGTTCATATTATATTGAGCTCGAGTCAGCAAATGATTCATGCACAACATTGTGACAGGAATAACATGGGTATAATATCAGTAAATGTGCCAGATTTTGATCTATATGCTTGTAAAAGCTGACGAAACAATCTTTTAACATAATTTAGGATAATTAAAATAATGTTTATAACAATAGATATGTCGTCAGTTTCCTGTTTCAATAGGAAATATATAAGACAAGCTAATATAGATAATAAGATACGCTACCATTCAAAAACTTAAGCAGAGTATGATTTTTTTAAATCAATGCTTTTATTCAGCAAGGATGCCTTAAATTCATCAAATGACATTTAGAATGTCACAAAATATTTCTGTTGCAAATAAATGCTGTTCTTTAACTTTCTATTTATCAAAAATGTTGTTTTACTTTTTTATTTTTCAAATAAATGCAGGCTTGGTGAGCATACGAGACTTCTTTCAAAAACATTACAATTTTATTGAATGCAAATTGTTAAATGGTAGTATAAATTTACAGTAATATGCACTGATAAGCTATATGAAGACATTAGTAATGTATTTAGGCCTCATCTACAGGTGTGTTTGCTGTTCCCATCAGCTCCTGCAGGGGGTGGTGTTGGGCGTAGGGCAGATCTTTGCATGTGGGACTGTAGGCTCGTCTCTGCTCATCCTGGGTGCTGTTTTCCTCTTCTCACCCATCCTGGCTGTCTATGCCCTCCTGGGCTCTGGCATTAGCACTATGGCAGGTGAGTCAGAAATTAAAAGCAAATATCAGCAGAACAGTGTTTTGCAGAAATAATATCTCAAACGTTTCTCCAAGACCCCAACATGATTGAATGGAAACCAAACAAGTCAAAGATCTAAATATGAAAATTTCTCCACATTATCTGACCAATGCCATCCGCATTCATTTGAAAGCTCTATGCTGTTTCTATATGCTGACAATTGTCTCATTTTTGTCTATTTTCTTTTCAAAATTATTACTTAAACATAATATGAGAAAGCTTTTGAGCTATGAAAGAGACACTTAGCAATATATAGTAAATTCGTTTTTTTGGAGCATCTGCATGGTGGTTTGGAAGGATGTGGGATAGAGATACATTGATGAACAGAACAAATCAAACATTTTGGCTAAATCTTGGGTTCTCTAGGGCTTTGTGCTGAGTATTCTGGCTGTGTAGCGGTGATTTATTCAGCTAAAGCAGCCTGCAAACAGATTTCCTTAAACACCTACTATGCAGAAGATAATGATTTGCGCCTGCCGTTTGACAATTAGCCAGTTTTACTGTTGCGTTTAGACCATGGAAGGTGTTTTTTACCCTTTCACTCATTCTCTCTCTCATATACACAGACAGTCTTTCTTTCTCCTTTATATTTTCTATACACAGCCGTACGGAGACATATGAGTCATCGCAGACACAAAGACACTACAGAGAAAAAAATATTGCATGCCTTGTGATTCACAGCATTTGCATTGGAAATGAAGACCCGATTCCCTTCTGCACTCAAGAGTGTGTGTGTGTGTGTGTGTGTGTGTGTGTGTGTGTGAAGGAATCTTTTAAATCTATTCTTCAAATCTCAAACTATTTCAGTGACACACTAATCATGAAACGCCACACAACACAATCTGTTTTATAATTAGTATGTCGTCTACGAATGTTTACCAGTTTGTAACAGCTTGAAATCTGTAAACCTGTCAACAGGCTCCAAATGTACAACCATGCATACTGATTCATGCAAAAAAAAAAACATTTCTTTATAAAAAGGAAACAAATATCTGGGAGAATAAAAGAGAGTGAACAGATGCTATGAGCCTTCTGGGTGACATTGCTTTTCTGTTGAGATGGGAAAGAGAATTCTGGGTGTGTCCTTCCTGCTGCTGCTGATGCTAGGTTTTCATCTCAGAGCTCTTTTATTGGCAGTTCTTTTATTGGGAGTCCTTCGCTATAAAACGATGAAACATAAAGAGTCCCAAATGTGCAGTCAGAAGGATGCACTCAAATGTTTCGCACTGGAGCTCATTTTCCCTGCATTCATAAGTTGGCATTTTCCACGAACAGAGTACGAAATAGGGACTAAAATTTTTTTTGATGTTTTTAAAAGTCTTTTTTTTTTAAGCCATTTTTCTTTTCTTTTTTTTACAAAAATAGATGTTTCATTAACTTTTGTGAAAGAAAGGAATATACACATATTATTATCATATTCATTTTATATAAACTACCGTTTACAAGTTTGGGGATGTAAGATTTTTAATGTTTTTGAAAGAAGTTTCTTATACTCACCAAGGCTGCATTTATTTGTGCAAAAATACAGTGAGAACTGTATTTACTGATAACTGTTTTCTATCTGAATATATATTAAAATGTAATTTATTTGTGTGACAAAGCTATGAATCTGTCACAGTCTTCAGTGTCACATGATCCTTCAGAAATCATTCTAATATGCTGATTTGCTGCTCAAGAAACATTTCTTATTATTATCAATGTTGAAAACTGTTGTGCTGCCTAATATTTTAGTGGAAACTGTAATAATGTTTTTTCAGGATTCTTTGATGAATAATACGTTAAAATGAACAGTATTTGTTTCAACATTATAAATGTCTTTCCTGTCACTTTTGATCAATTTAATGTGTCCTTACTGAAAAACTTGCTGTTAGTACAATAGTGTATAGGCTATTTTATATGCTGAATATGTCTATATTTAAAATCCATGTTATAAACAATAAACACCAAATTAAATTAAATGATCAATGATCCAAATTAAACTAAATTTGTTAAATTAGAAGATAGATAGATGGAAAGGTGCCAGTTCTGTATAGCTGTACCATGGTCAGGAAAAACAAATGGTGAATAAATGGTGTAATTAGGCAAAGAAGTTATCAAATGTGAGCATGCATGCAGCCATGCAGATATATATCAGTTACCGTAAGAGGCATGTTCTTGAGTTTTATTGAATAGATTCATGCTGTGAAAAAATGCAGAAAGAGAGAGAGAGAGAGAGAGGGAGAGAGAGAGAGAGAGAGAGAGAGAGAGAGAGAGATGATGTGCTACAACACAAGAAAGCTCTAGGGAATGGTGGGCGAGTGAAGTCTGAAGGCTTGGACAGGAACATGGGGGCAGCAACTAACTATATTCTGTAATGAATATACATTGCCACCTTCAGTTCATAATCAGAACTACAATCAAGAACCCAACCCCTCTAAATACATTTGTGTACAGTACAACAGATATCAAATATTATTTTACAAAATACCCAAGAAATTCAATAACTGACCCATCAAAGAGACGAAGTACCTTCTTTAGGCAATGAAGCATAATACATTTTGAAAACTGTATTGTTGCACATTGCTTACAGGTTCACATAAAGTAGGCAGTTCAGTCAATACTATGCAGTATACATTTTAATAGAATAGAAGTATGCTAGTATTTCATTCTGAACACAACCATGGTAAGGAAGTCAAAATACCTGAATAGAGTCTCTGGTAGCATCCTATTCATATTCGCCTCAGTCCCAGAGAATGTGATGCTGTCATATTCACTCACTGGCCACTCTGTTCCAGACACAAACTAGTTTTAGCCAATCACCAGAGCCATAGATGGCATTTTGCTTGTGTAATAGGGTAGTAGGCTACAACTCTACCACCAGCTGCTACATATTTTTGTAGGCTAACCTGGAAGTTAGCATCACCCTGGTTCCCTCAACAAAAACCCAAAAGGACTTTTCCTATTGCAGAAAATAAGCTTTGTGAAGTTTATGATTCTTACACATTTTGTTCATCATGATAATCTTCTGAACTGAGCACAACTTTTATGAATTTGACACATTCACCAGAAGTAAAAACCTAAACATAAGCTATAAATGAACTACACCAAGGTCACATGATTTCAACATCACCACCATTAACCCTTTAGATATTTCTTTTAAGTTTGAGTAGGAATAGTTAGCATTAGGGCTGTCGCGATTCGTCGATTTTATTCGACTATTCGATTTTTAAAAATCCTCGACTTCGTTTTGCTGGCGTCGACTAACCGGCAAAATACCGGAAGTGGCGCATTTCACGGACGAGAATCCATAAAACACATTATTAGACTGTTTCCCAAGGCTGCATGATATATTAAACCCGTTTAAAAATCATAATTAAGCATAATTGTGAATTCACAAACGCTACGATTTAATTAATTATATGCGATGCAGTTCTAATACAGTATATGCGCTTTAATTATTTATATGTGTGTAGGTTAAGTACGTGCGTCACACAGCGGCTCCGTTCACAGTAGTTCCACAGGAACTGTTACATGTGTGGAGCGTCTCAAACTCCATCTCTGCATGTTGTTGTAAGTTTGGGTTTATTATAACGTTCATCTGGGAACGCAACGTGCAGCCATTTCATCAGATTTGTAACGTAAATCATTTATAAATCTACGCAAACTCAGGAGAATACATCGCGGATTCAAAATAAAAGCTCAAACCCTCATCGCGGATTCAAAATAAAAGCTCAATCCCTCCCTCTGAGTTTACACGTTTTGATGTCCACATATTAGATTACAGTGGCTGTAGCATTTCTGTCCTAAAGAAATGACCAAATATTAAAGATTAAGTGGACATTTGAATGAAATGGTGCTTGGTCAACATTAAACAAGGATTAGATCGCACAGTAATGTGTAAAAACAATCGTCAGGCCGTTGGCGCCCCCTGCAGGCCTTTGTTGTAATGCGTAATGTACATTAGCTCTATTGTTCATAATACATTATGTATTTTAACATTTTTGTTCAGTAAAACCATATGATTTCTTGCTTTTGATACTTTATTTGAACTA
>NW_015542362.1:1151921-1165385 GCF_001515605.1 Sinocyclocheilus anshuiensis | reverse complement strand
CATATTCTTTTAATTACAGTGGCTATAGCATTTCTGTCCTAAAGAAATGGCCAAATATTAAAGATTAAGTGGACATTTGAATGAAATGGTGCTTGGTAAATATTAAACAAGTATTAGATCGGGCAGCAATGTGTAAAAACAATAATCAGGCCGTTGGCGCCCTCTGCAGGCCTTTGTTGTAATGCGTAATGTACATTAGCTCTATTGTTTATAATACATTATGTATTTTAACAGTTTTGTTCAATAAAACCATATGATTTCTTGCTTTTGATACTTTATTTGAACTTATTATTATTGCCTGATTGCTATTATATATGTATTTTTAAAGGCTATTGTTCACTTACATCTCTTTTTATTACCACATATACCACAAAAAAAATTATTATAATTATAGGGCACTATGAAATCCGTTTAATTTCCAAATTGTTTTTTCCATTTAGATTTTTCTATACTCTGTTTTAATGGTTAAATTATATTTTATTAATCAAAAAGCCTGTCTAATTAATTGAGTTTTACAGTTTTATCTTTATCAAATTCTGTTTTCCATTATTTTCTGGATTCCATTTTAATGGTTCCATTAAATTTTAATAATCAAAAGCATCTCCAATTAATTGATTTTATTAAAAAAAAAAAAAATTTTTTTTTTTTCAGAAATACTGCACATTTACATTTTTTCTCCTAAATAAATTCTGGTAAATAACATTTCTGGTAAATACTCCTTTAAAAAGTGTTTTTTATTATAATTTTACTATTAGTAGACTAGAAAACGTGGATATGTTGTCATTCTTACACTATAATACTGAACTTTGATTTCAGTGATTTGGACTATCAAATGGATGCACTTTACTTTTGCTTTAAAAAAAGGATTTCATAGAAATTTGGATTTCATTTGGTTTAATAAAATATAGTTTAATAAAATATTCTTAAGTAAAATTGGTGATTTTTGTGTGGGAAATTAATCGTTTCGATTAATCGATTAATCAATAAATTAGTCAATAGATTAATCGAAATAAAAATAGTCGTTAGTGGCAGCCCTAGTTAGCAAAAGTGCAATTATAAACACGAGTGAATGGATGAGCTTTCCTGTTGAGTATGATCATGATGACATTTATTGTCCCGTTTAGCCTTTTTTTTTAGCAATAGTTGTCTTTATCAAGACAAACAAAAGCTTTCAAAAATAACAGAGTGTAATACTGATGTATTTTATGTCATAGAATAACACATGAAAAAACTGCAGACCTTATTTCAGGCATTTAACCTAAAACCCATTCATAAAACCCATTGACTTCAGGATAATGGAACCGGAGGTTCTAATGCTAACTTGTTTCTGGGTTTGGGCTACAAAAATATGTCATCCCTGCTGCAGCCTATTGCAAATTCGGTCTAAATGATTTTTAACATGCCAGTCTGTTATTGTAGTAATATTTCAGCCCCAAAAGGGCACATAAAACAAAACAAACCAAACCTGTCAAAGTGGGTCGTTCTTGGCCAGAATAAGCTGCAATTTGGACCAGCCATTAGTCTAACACTAGCAAAGCTTTGACCCCCTAAGCCATGGTCAGTAACTGTATAGGACTCAAGTTCTCTCTGTTGCCTTCTGCAGGTCTGTCTATGTCAGTGCAGCACAGCTTTCTGTACTCTGGCCTCTCAGGGTTTAATGGTGCTCTGGGTTGCATGGCCATAGGAGTGTTTTACATACTTAGCTGGAGAACACATCTCTTATCTATTGCAAACGGTGAGTAATGCACAGAAACATCCTTTGTAGTGTTATTTCATTTTTCTACAACTAAATTATTTATTCTCTCTTCAGCCTTGCTTTCAGCTTACACAGACATCGCCTTGAGCAACCTGCTAGGAGTTGTAAGTGAACACACAATTATGCACACTCGGTCCATCATCTCTGTATTCAGCCAGTTTTTGTTTGTTTCCCTCTCACCTGTGCAGTTGGGTCTCCCAGCAAGCAGTTGGGCTGCAACTCTGACAGGCACTCTGATGCTGTTGCTGACAGGAAAAAACCTCAAAGAATACAGAATCCCTACTGGAAAAGTAACCTCGCCAGAACAGAACTTGCACTCACACAAGCAATGGTCTGCGGCCAATACGAATGCAACTGATGTATAGTGTTTACATAAATTCATAGATATATAAATATCCAACTGTGACAGCACATGACATTTTAAAAGAAATTACTACTTTTTTTTAGCAAAGGTGCATTAAATGGATCAAAAGTGACCGTAAAGTATTTTTCGAATGTTACAAAAGATTTCTTTTTCAAATAAATGCTCATCAAAGAATCATGAAAAAATGTATCATGGCTTCCACAAACATATTAAGCAGCACAACTGTTCTCAACATTGATAATATAAATGTTTCTTAAGCACCAAATCAGCATATTACAATGATTTCTGAAGGACCATGAGACATTAAAGACTGGAGTACTGGATTGAAAATTCTGCTGACATCAAAAGGAATCATTTGTATTTTAATACATTAAAATAGAAAAAAAAATTGTATTAATATTTAACAATACTCGTTTTTTTTTTTTTATCAAATGCAGCCAAAACATTAAAAAACTTATCAACCACAGACTTTTGATCTGTAGTGTGTATATAATAAACAGTAGCGTTCTGATGTGTATATCAGAAATTACTAAGGTCATGAAATTAATATAATGTAAATACTTATGGACCATACATACACATAAACAAACAGGAGACCTTTTGCGAGAAAGGAATGGTTTTAATGATGCTGTAAACACGTTTTATTCCATTATTACAAAAACTGCAGTTGTGCTGTACCATAATCCATGAAAAACATTCAATGCAAACAATTTAACATTAAATATTACTATCTAAGCTGAGACCTTTCAGTGTACATATCACAATTCCAACATTAAAACCTGCAGAAATAGTGAAAGTGCTCTAAAATGGATGAAAAGTAAAGTTAGCATGCAAAATCAAATGTCTTTAACCATAAATGTACAAGAACTAGCAAATAATCTCAAATCGGTGAGATTATATCAAACGATATCAAATCAATGGTGCAAAAATAGCAGATTAACTTGATTATGTTTCTTTTATGATTGCCATGGCGATTAAAAAAGGCTATTGGTTAAAGATCAGAAGGCATATTATTGAATGTGTGGACAGACGTGCATACAGTGAGTGTGTGTGTGAAGGGACAAAGAGAGAAGGCTAGAGCTAACAATAATTGAGCCTCTCAGAGTATGTGTGAGAGAAAAAGAGTTCATTCAAAGAAAGAACTATAAAAAGCCCTGCGAGATGCACCATGATTCATCAGTCTTGGGAGGTCAGGGTCCCTTCAGCACACTGGAGGAGCTATTTCATGTCTATTACATCACAATATTCAGGAGTCTGCTTTGTGAGCCTGACCATGTCTGGCTAGGGGAACTTTGTATGTGTGTGCGCTGAATACAAAAGAGAAACATTGTGCTTTTTGCTCCCACATCCATCCATAGCTGCAACACAGACACTCTCAATAAAAAACAGCAAGTTTTAGCATCCCCAACCGCAGAACCAAAAGTTGATGTGAACCAGTAAAAGAGCTCCAAATGCATGGTGCAGCGAGAAAGCAAACTGAATGCTGATTAACGAAGATGAAGCTGTAAACAAGTGATCACTATTAAGTTCTCATTTTGTCCCTAATGTTTTTTCACAAAGCCCCCAACTTTGACCATAAAGCCTAAAGGCCTGTTCACACTAAGTCCAATGTGACTAAATGTCAAGAAATTTTTAAATAGTCACAAAAAGTGCCTACAGACAATCTCTGATAGTCCCACAACTACTTTCAGTGTAAACACATACCGTAAACCTACGTTTCCTACATTTTATTGTGGCTTGTACTATTATAAATAAAATATTCACAAACAAAATATTTTAACAAACAAAACAAATAACAATCAATCTGATGACAAATTTTTTGTTATTCTCTGAAATGCAAATGCCTAAAAAGCCTTCAAAAATTGCAGATCATCATAGTACAATATATTTTTTTTTCATCAGATCTTGGATTTGATTTTGGCATGCAAAATGCATTTCGTTTATTTATTTATTTTGGGTGTGTGGGGGGAATAGACCTTAATGCTTCACCAAAGCACTTTCTAAGCACAACCATTTTTCTAAGCACAACTATAACCACAGCTCCAGCCTCAAACATGGCAACATGTTCATTTGAAATCTGATTTTCTTTCAGCTGGATCCTGTGTGTTTTGGATATTTGCTTATAACAGCCTCCCCAAAACTACACCTTCTCTAGGCCGTGCTTCTCCACGGAGGATTTCCAGAAATCCCAGCTTTGTCAAAAATTCCATCCGTAATCCATCTATAGGCTGGACCTCGCAAAAAACACCCTGTGAACCTGAGGAAGAAAGAGAAATGAAATGCTCAAGGCTAATATCAATGATACTATCAGCCAGTCTGGAAACATGCTTAAAATCAGCGTTAGTTCACCGTTAGCTTTGAGGGCCGTTAGCAGGGCTGTGAGGAGGCTACGACTGACACTACAATCCACCAGTTCAGGAAGAGCCTCAAGCCTGAGCTGAGATGGGAAATGATACAGCAGGGAGTCTGGATAGTCCTGTTCTTCATGGAAATACAGCAGCGCCTCCTAGGGGTTTGGAGGAGAAAGTGCAATTCAAGCCATGTCAGGATTAGATGTTACTATTGCACCATTTTAAAAGTACTGCATAATAAGTGTGGTTGTGTGTTTAGCTTTAACTCTTACCTTTGTTGCAGTATGTCCACTCGCTCCATGGGGGCGTGAAGGATATTTGTCCCTCATAGCAGGTAGCCAGGTGGCCTGACATCGTTTGGCAAAGGAGCGGACATCCAGAATACCCACAGCGCACCCACATACACCCAGTTCATCCTCCAGAACCAAGCTGTACTCTGGGCACAAGGCCAGAGATGCACCCAGACACCTGAAACACAAACACACACCAGAAAGAGGCTGATATTTCTCATATACCTCAGGACTGCAAAACATTAAGGAATTACATTTTAGTACAACCTCCTGTTTTTCTTGTATTTTCTTAAAGAATGTGTTTTCCCTTTATATACAGTACCATTCAAATGTTTGGGGTTGATACAGTTTTTTAATGTTTTAGAAAAACGTCTGCCAAGGCTGCATTTATTAGTAAAAATAGCAATATTGTGAAATATTGTTAACATTTTTAATTCATATTTTATTTTAATATATTTTTAAATTAAATGTATTCCTGTAATGGCAGGTCTGATTGTTCAGCAGCCATTATTCCAGTCTTCAGTGTCACTTTTTTTTTTTGTTGTAACATTATAAATGTCTTTACTGTCACTTCATCTCAGGAATCAGTGACAATGAGAAGATATAGTTTGTGCTCAGATGGAAGCATCTACTGAACAATAAACATCAGAACATTTTATATAGGGGCTGTGATATGCTTGAGAGCAATTCTTGCCTGTCCCCAATGAAATCTGGATGGGAGATGGCAGCATCCTGGCTCCCTTTACCCCTCTGATGCAACTGACGCACCATTCGGTACAGCTCCACCTAGAGTTGTGGGGGAAAAAAACAATGAGAAGAGTCAGAAATGGGTAATGAGATCGAGTCAATTGGTTACCAAGTGTGCTCGAGTCACCTTGTCTTTTTGCTGGAATGGCCGTATATTATAAAGTCGAGAGGTGGGGAACAGAGGGGGAGGGTGACTGAACAACTCAGTGCTGGTCCCCATAGGCAGAAGCATCTGATTCACACCAACACCAGAGGCAGACAAAACAAGAACAAGACAGGAAAAGATCAAGGAGACTGTGAAAAAACTGCAACAAATCAATCTGGCCCTTTAACCTAATCTAATGTCATTTGTAACTGAATCATTGATTATATCATTCTTACCTGCACCTCTCCAGATAGTCCTCCTTTAAACACCCATGGCTCTGCCTCCACGCCATGGAGCTCCGCCCCTGAAGAAGCCCCACACCCTGTGAACAATTCCAAACATCAAGAGTGCCAATCCACTGCAGGAACCAGTAGGTTTAAACCAGGGGTGCCCAAACTCGGTCCTGGAGGGCCGGTGTCCTGCAGAGTTTAGCTCCGACTTGCCTCAACACACCTGCCTTCAAGTTTCTAGTATGCCTAGTAAGAGCTTGATTAGCTGGTTCAGGTGTGTTTAATTGGGGTTGGAGCTAAACTCTTCAGGACACCGGCCCTCCAGGACCGAGTTTGGGCACCCCTGGTTTAAACAAATCATTTTGTGTTACTTAACTGTGAACACATTCAAATGTGTCATATTTCAGTTGGTTCCAAGACAGATTTTAATGTGTTTGACACTAATGTGACATTTTTTGATGTGCCATATTTTTGATGAACCATATTTGAACATACTACTGTTTGAATACACTACTGTTCAAAAGCTTGGAGTTGGTAATTTTTTTTTATATTTTTGAATTGGTCACTAAGGCTGCATTTATTTGATATAAAATAAAAACAGCAATATTGTGAAACATTATTACAAATTACAATCACTTTTTTTCCTGTTTTCATATATCTGCAAATCTAATTTATGCCTGTGATTGCAAAGCTATGATATGCTCATTTGGTGCTCAAAAAACATTTTTATATTATTATCAATGTTAAAAACAGCTATGCTGCTTAATCATAAAGGTTTGTTTTCCAAAACTCTTTATTGAATAGAATGTTGGACAGAAATAATGTTTTGCAACATTATGTCACTTTTGATCAATTTTATGCACCCCTGCTAAATAGAAGTCTTTTTTTAATTTCTTTAAAAAAAATCTTACTAAAAACAGTCATTTGAAAAGCAGTGTAAACTAACATGAATCAGATTTGAGAGCTGCAGCACAGCACAACATTTCTGAACATTTCTACATTTCTTTCTTTTCTTCACACAAAGCTAGTATAGACTTCAGAAAACTAAATATGAAGAAATTAATATGCTACAGTGTATAGGATGTATGTTTAACACTCACAGTGGAAGCAGTTCTTCCAGGAGCCTAGTGGAGAACCTTCACTCAGTATACGTCCCTCTGTGAAAGGAAATATGCTTGTGAGAAGATGGGAGATGAGTTCCTCACTTTTTATTTATCACATGAGGGGAAAAGGCCTACATGAGAAGACAAGATCATCCCTACTGTCTCTCTCACCTAGCCAGCAGATGAAAGCCTTGGCCACCAGCAGGGTGTTTCTCAAGTCCCAGATGTAAGGGTAAAGGTCGTAGAGAACAGCCCTATTGATGCTGTTCACAACGGCACCGTGCAGTAAAGCCACATCATCACACGCAGCCAGGAAACGGCCCGCACGGTCCCGCCATTCCTCTACCTGAGAGAGCAAAAATGAACAACAAAAACCTCAACCAAATACCACTTTCATGATGAATCATTACTATAATCTCTCAATATCATCAACTTTATTATAAACAAATCAAATGACAAGTGAATTAATAGTGAATAAGGATCTTTTCACCTTCTGTGGCGAGGCCTTCTTGCCATTGCCATTCACACTGACGCAGTGACAGTTGGCTTTGAGCCATGTGAGGTCCTGCAGCAGATTCTGAGCAGGTGGTCCATGTTCATGAGGCAGGTAGTACAGGCCTACAAGCAACTGGACCTGGGCCTCGCTGAGAGGAACCCTCCCAGAACACAATCCCCTTCTAGAGGTCTTTTCATGGCTGAAGCTCCTGGAGACCTGGTCCTCCCCAGCTTTCAGATCCTGGCTCATAAGAGGGTCTGCTGGGATTTCATCGCTAGCGAGAGCCCCTGTGCTCCGGGAAGAGGTTATGGGACATTTGGGCTGGGCTCCACGTTGCTTGTCTGAGCTATCAGAGGACTTTGATTTAACAGAGAGCATTAAGGGCTTGAGGTCTGTTGGCCTCACTTGACGTCCTAAAAGAAACAGTGAGCAATAATTGGACACAAAATTCGATTCGTGTCAGCACTTACAACAGATTCTTTGTGACAATAATCAATAATCAGTTAATAATCAATTAAAACTCAAGAAAATTAGCTGAAATAAAATAAGTTTAAGTACCAAAATTAGTTAAATAAATAATAAACAGAAATTAAAGCTCAAAAGAAATATATATATATATTAAAAAAAACACAATACAACTAATAAAAGACAAAAGCAAATAACATTACTAAACTTTAAACTAAAAGGAAAATGAAAATAAAAATAAAATATATAAAAATATAAAAAATAAAAGCTAGTTACAAATATTACTAATTACTATAAATAGCACTAAAAATGTTCATAAAATAATAAAATGTTAATAAAAATGTTTTCAGTCATTATTACATTTTATGAAATAACAAATAAACATTTTCATATATTTAATGTACATAAATCACTTTTCAAATTTACAAATAAATTTGAGTTTTTTTTTTTTAATAGATGTTTCAGGATGCTTTACCAGGCTGCAGAGGAAGGCTGAGCTCCTTCATCCAGCCTTGCAAGGCAGATGACAACGCTCTATCCACACTATAGGCCTCTTCATTTCCTACAGAGGTTATACTAGGTCAGCAAGGGGCAGAATATTTCTTTATACTCCTATTGAGTGCTTCTGTATGTTTGTTCATTCAGTGTTTAAACGCTCTATGTTTTTACATTAATGAATTTACAGTAGCAGATGCTTTTATACAAAACAACTTACATTCCATTCAAGATATACATTTGATCAGATTTTGCATGCCCTGGGAATCAATCTCATAATCTTAACATATCTACATCCATACTACAATATTTAAGCCTCTCTATCCTCCATTCTGCTCTCACCTTTCCCCTCCTCCTTTCCTTCTTTATACCAGCTTCCCAGGGTATGCAGAGGGATGAAATTGGCTTCAAATTCGCAGTTTGGATTTAGCAGCAGACCCCTCAGATGGGCCCTGAGTCCAGGGGGGCGGCCCTTAAAAGGCCCCAGGAAGACACGTCGGGAGTCATAATCATTAGCATGAAGGTTGTCCCAAATGAGGGGTGGCCTTCGAAGCACCGATTGGACCTCAGCTAGTGATTCAGGACTCAGTTCCCGTGATATCACCTTATTTCCTATAGGAGAATGATGTGACCAAATATGTGAATGTTAGAAGTATGGTTTCTGTAACAAACTGACACTCAGTGAGTGTGAATTTTTTAAGGACACACTGAAAATGTATCTCACCGGTCCAGATGACAGAGATGCCAGGGAGAAGATCCTCCCCAATTGTCAGCAGGTAGGCAGACTTTGACACGCTAGGAGTGCACAGAGAACTACAGTACTCTAGAGAGAAAAGAAATAACAGCACAGTACTGTTTGGGGGAAAGAATGAGAGAACAATGTAAGAAAAGGCACAGAGAATGACAATGAGGTTTGAAGATGGGTAGTGTCAGATCATCCAAAATGTAGATCAATTTATTTCTTCATTGAAACGGATTTGGAGAAGTTTACCATTATTGCATTACATCACTTAGAAAAACGTCTGCCAAGGCTGCATTTATTAGTAAAAATAGCAATATTGTGAAATATTGTTAACATTTTTAATTCATATTTTATTTTAATATATTTTTAAATTAAATGTATTCCTGTAATGGCAGGTCTGATTGTTCAGCAGCCATTATTCCAGTCTTCAGTGTCACTTTTTTTTTTTGTTGTAACATTATAAATGTCTTTACTGTCACTTCATCTCAGGAATCAGTGACAATGAGAAGATATAGTTTGTGCTCAGATGGAAGCATCTACTGAACAATAAACATCAGAACATTTTATATAGGGGCTGTGATATGCTTGAGAGCAATTCTTGCCTGTCCCCAATGAAATCTGGATGGGAGATGGCAGCATCCTGGCTCCCTTTACCCCTCTGATGCAACTGACGCACCATTCGGTACAGCTCCACCTAGAGTTGTGGAAAAAACAATGATTAGAGTCATAAATGTATAATGAGATGTTAATCAATGGGTTAACAAGTGTGCTTGAGTCACCTTGTCTTTTTGCTGGAATGGCCGTATATTATAAAGTCGAGAGGTGGGGAACAGAGGGGGAGGGTGACTGAACAACTCAGTGCTGGTCCCCATAGGCAGAAGCATCTGATTCACACCAACACCAGAGGCAGACAAAACAAGAACAAGACAGGAAAAGATCAAGGAGACTGTGAAAAAACTGCAACAAATCAATCTGGCCCTTTAACCTAATCTAATGTCATTTGTAACTGAATCATTGATTATATCATTCTTACCTGCACCTCTCCAGATAGTCCTCCTTTAAACACCCATGGCTCTGCCTCCACGCCATGGAGCTCCGCCCCTGAAGAAGCCCCACACCCTGTGAACAATTCCAAACATCAAGAGTGCCAATCCACTGCAGGAACCAGTACATCACTTGCTCACCAATGGATCCTCTGTAGTGAATGGGTGCCATCAGAATGAGAGTCCAAACAGCTGATAAAAGCATCACAATAATCCACAAGTAATCTATGCAACTCCAGTCCATCAAATAATGTCTTGTAAAGTAAAAGTTGTGTGTTTGTATTAAACAAGTCCATCATTAAGGCATTTTTAACTTCAAATCATTGCTTCCTCAAGTCTAGTCTGAATCAGGAGAGAAATATGCAGAGATCAAGCACTGCTCACAAGCGAAAACCATACAAAACTGTTCTAAACAAATATGTTGGTGAATTTTGATGTGAGAGGACAAAAGGGGATTAGTATAGATTATGGATTATGGATATTTTGGCCAGAAGCTATAGTTTAAAGTGAAATGCCTCAATGAATTATTTGTTTCTTACACAGTTTTTACTTCACAAGATGTTAATTGATGGACTGGACTCGCTGTTTGGACTCTCATTCTGGCGGCACCCATTCACTGCAGAGGGTCCATTTGTGAACAAGTGACGTAATGCTAAATTTCTCCAAATCTTATGAAGAAACAAACTCTTGTACATCTTGGATAGCCTGAGGGTTAATAGATCTTAAGCCGATTTACATTTTTGTTTGAACTATTCCTTTAAGGTAACATTTAGTAAATGTGTCACTTTATTAAACTGATTTTTGCTCTGTAATGAACTAAGCTTGACATATTTATGTATTAGCTTACCAGTGGGACAGAATAGGAAGACAGGTGGGTCCCCCAGGAAACGGAAGATCTCATTGGCCACGGTAACCTGGGCGTGAGCGAATGAGGAAAAGGCCTCTGTATCTGACTGGCACATGGAGTGATCAATGTCATCAAATAGGAGGGCAAAAGCCTGACAGCCCAGGTCTGACACCTAGTGGAGAAATAGTGGCATTCATGAACTAACACATATTAGTCAGACAGAACAACAGTTGTGCAAATGTGTCTTTGATCACAAGAAAGCGCGATGAAAATGAGAGGGAGATGTAGTGAGTTTGCTTACTTGTCTGAGTTTGCGTTTAAGCAGTGTGAGGTCACAAGAGCTGGAGAAGACGATGTCCTGACCCGGAGAAAGACCGTATACAAATGTCAGACCCCTCGACTCTGCCTCACACACCAAAGCGGTTAACTGAGCTGGAGACAGTGACAGAAAGATGGAGAGAGAATGAAAACGTGAAAGGTTTTCAGGTGTGATACGGCCCTAAAAACACAGAAATATAGTGCCACAATGGTGCCACAAATACCATACGAGAATCACACTATTTTCTAACAATACTCATGAGTCGTTATTTGTTATACTGAATGCAGGCAAAAATGTATCATTTTATATAGTTAATTATCTGAAAAAGGCATTTGGGTTAAGATATGAAAGCCTAACACACAGCAGCAGCTCACACCAATAACTGAATGCCATATAATGGTAAAATATAATTTGTGTTTGTATAATAATACGATTAGGTGCCATTTAGGAATTTTGTTCTTAGAAATACATTTTAACAATCTCTGCTAAGACGACCAAGCATTTATATTCTGATTGCTCAGATTATGTTTTCTAGATATTAATATTTTTGGGACGTAACAGGCAGTAATAATAAAAAATAATGAAAGCCTTTAGCTATACAAAGATCAGTAAATGAAATTAAAATAGACAGATTAAATAAACACTTTAACCCAGTGCTTCTATATACTGTAATCTGAAATATCTAAATACTGGGTATAAATAAATACACATACCCTCTTCCTCTGCTGAATAAACCTCCCTCCACAGTAACCTGTGCTTCAGATCATCTTTAGGACCATACAGATATGTGTTCAAACTCCACATCTGCATCCTGAAAGGGACAATAGGGAACAGGTGCATTAAGAGACAAATCATATCAGTGGATTTTCAATCATGTTTTGAGAATATTGTGTAAGAAGAGAACAAGGCACAGGAGGGAGAAAGAGAGAGAGAGAGACAGGCAGAAAATAGAGACATTCATTGATCTTGTATCATTAATAATATAAGGGGATGCATTTCCTGCAGGGAATGAGTGTGAGTTTAACAACAGCAAAAGGTCGATTCCTCTGCAGAGGAAAAAAGTGAATGGTCTGCCCCTCTATGAATTTCAACCTATTTATGAACAAAAACAGTTTAACTGCAGTGTGATATTTGAGTGTTGTTCTTAATATAATAATTACGGTCGCAATGACAATGGCCTCTAAATAAATATTAAATGAAGACCATGATTACTGCACAAAATGCGCACTATTACCAATACAGAGATTTAACTTGAACTTTCAAGTCCCATGGGAACTTTTGTGATGTAAAGGTCAAATTAAAACATTAAGAAATCTTGAGAACTTCTTACCATGCTTTTATAATTTATTTTTGCTTCTTTTTTTTTTTAAATGGCTTTAAGATTTTATTGCTGCATCCATGCCCCAGATTAATTAACAATTTTACAATCTACATAATGAGTGAAGTAATCCTTTTGCAATTTTCCCTTTAAAAATATCAAAAGTTATTATACTTGGTAACCAACATGTCAATGTGGAGTAAATTCCATAATGTAAAATATCAAATAAAAGAGCTGAATTACAATATCAATATGACTAAAATATAGATATTTGAATTATGCATAGTGTAGAATCAAGTTGTACATTTGCCAAAATTATTGTAAAAAATATTATTTAAATCTACTAAGCAAACTGGCACTGTAGTGGTAATCATGATGTTTAGCCTATATAGCGTTGGACATTGCTAGTGGACATTAAATAAACTAGCGTGAAAACTAGTGTTGAAAGTGTTATAGGAGTTTATTTTCTAAAACTCAACAAGACAAGTACTCTAGACTACTGTGGTCTGTAAGATGATTGTTTCAGAGGATGGGTTTCTTCCAGATTAACGTCTTAATCAAGATCTCAGACAAAAACTGAGTTAACTATACATGAAATATTACATCTTTGCCTACCATAGAATGAGTGTGTCTGTGTGTGCGTCTCAGGAGAAAAGCAGACTCCCTAAATAGATTGAGGCTAGTGCTTGTCTAAAATATTAAAGAACCTCGCCAAAGGTTAACCTCAAGCAAGCGTGTGCACACACTCACTCA
>NW_015542362.1:1140381-1151352 GCF_001515605.1 Sinocyclocheilus anshuiensis | reverse complement strand
ACACACACACACACAAAGCTAATTTTGGGTCTCTACCTCTCCAAACTATTTAAAATGCTAATGCACAAATCTATCGTTCACTCTTCCTCCCCCACTTCCCTTTTCTCCTCCTTCTCTCCCATCATCTACTGCATCAGCACAATCGCTTCACTCTCAGTCAAGCGTGTAAAAGTTCTCATTCCCCTTCTTTCGCCTGCACTATTAATCTTTTCATCCAGGGTTGAGTTTGGACCAGTGCCTCTTTCACTTGTGTGTGTGGGTGGGTAGGATACTCTCTCGCTTTTCTCCTTTCTTCCTGTGCAGATGGATTCCCACACACTCTTAATTTCTGTCATGTCCGAGCCATTGTACATTAATGTAAATTCTACTGATTTGGACGTCACAACCCAAGGCATCAATCAGAACAGGCTGAAAAATATATACAAATCAGTAATTTTTCACATATAGTATGTATGCCATATACCATGTGTTTCTAAAGATGTCTCAGAATGGGAAAGAATATATCAATCACAAGCTATTATTCATCTTTTTTCAAGTTTAAGAAAATCTGCTTTACCAAACTTAAAGGGAAGAGAACTTCATTTTTGCTGATCGAATCTACTAGTTAATGCCAGCTCACTGAGTAAAGCGTGAGCTTTGTTCATTAGTGCTGCAGCAGAGAGAGAGAAAACTGCTTTCTGACTGAATGGGAGCAGGGACTCAATACAGGACAGCAGCAAATACTTGTTTTAAGTGCCGATGTGTTGGTGTCACCTCCAGGATTTTTAGCTAGATAAACCAGGAAGAGTAGCTTGACCAACAGCTTCAGTTTTGTTGGAAACCATAATGGCAAACAGCTAGACCAGCACTAAATCAGGCTGAACCATCATGGAAAGATGGCGTTTTCAGCAGGAATACCTCAAAAAGTTCACCCCAAGATGAACATTTTCTGGATATTTACTCACCATCCATCCAAGATGTAGATGAGTTTGTTTGTTCATTGAAACAGATTTGGAGAAATTTAACACTCCATCACTTGCTCACAAGTGGATCCTCTGCAGTGAATGGGTGCTATGAGAATGAGAGTACACACAGATGATAAAAACATCACAACTAATCCACATGACTCCATCCATCAATTAACATCTAAAACACCCTAATGATGGATTTATGTAGTACAAATATCATAGGCGGAGGGTGAACCAACTCCAGGGTAAGGCAAAAAGCAGCCAAATCTATTAACTACAAACATCATAAACCCATCTTTTTAGACAAGAACCAGACATGGGTGTCATGTAGGCTAATACAATATGTTTAATGGGACTGAATTTGTATTTAACATGATTACAGTTTAATAAAAACATTTCCTTTCCAAGGTTATTCAAACAGTGAATAAATTATACAGAAAGTGACATATCATTAACTTTGATCTATCGCGAGTTTAAGCAAAGTTGTCTACACTTTGAAATGAATCTCTTACGTTGTACTTATTACATCTGCGCTTTGTTGTTTATGGTGAGAGAATAAGCGGAATTCAGTCAACGAACGCGCGCGCACTCAAAACTGATGAGTTTCAGCGATGACTCATCTGAACGCCTCTGATTGGCCATTGCATTCCTAAGCTCAACAGAATCGCATGTGATTGGTTATAATCCTCAACACTGTAAAAACGCGTAAAATGAAATACGGTGCAACATGAGCAGTTCTTAATTTAATGCCGCTATCGACACTTTCTAATAATTTTCATTTTGTTAGCAACAGACGTAATATATGTAATTTGTTTGCGCATTGGCATTTTCGTCCAATTCAGTGGCATTTTCCCCCTAGCCTTCCCCAGCCTTCCACACCCTCCGCCTTTGACAAATATGGACTGGAGTTGTGTGGATTACTTGTGTACCATTGTGATGCTTTTATCAGCTGTTGAACTCTTATTCTTATGGCACCCATTCACTGTAATGGTAAATTTCTCTAAATCTTTTCCAATAAAGAAACAACTCATTTAGATGGCTTGAGGGTGAGCACATGTTCAGCAAATTGACATTTTAGGGTGAACAATTCCTTTAAGAATATAGCAAATAATAATAATACTTTCTCTCTTTTCTTCTACTTCACCCATGCTCTGATTCAAAATGGACTTGTTCCTTGCCACTGATTTCACCATGGCTAATGTATGAAAATGTGTGAAACTGGCTCAGTGGAGTCATGCTGGCACCAATGTCCAGTCATTAGTCATAAAAAGCCACTTGTCTCTCTGCCTACACGACTTTACACCTCTGCAAGGCACCAGCTGCTCTGTGCTGCCCCCCGGGCAGCTTTACTGTACTGCTATGATACCAGCATGTTTCCAACATGATCTAAATAAATATCCCTTGTTACATTACATAACTGCAGATATTTAATATATAATATTTTGTGTCCCTTTAGTGATACAAATGCATATAAAGTGCAATCTCGTCATCCCATCCCATACTTACCACTGAAATAGCACCTTCCTTTGTTCCATTGACCAGGGTCTCCCATAGAAACCTAAGGAGTACAATATACAGATATATCACACCTTTAACACATGCAGACAAACACGTGATTTGTTCTCCATTTACACAAGGCAGCATTTCATAACCATCACAAAGCTTCGATATTTCTGTTCTCTTCCACCTCCTCTTCACTGCAACCCACTCAAAACAGTCGGATTTTGGTCAGACTCTGAATTATGGGCTTGGAGCTTTCATGCTATACTGGACCAGTTATGTAATAGCAATCAGGGCCATCCATCGCTAGGGGTGGGCATTGGGAAGCAGCGCAGGATTATATGTATCAAAGCTTTTTTGAGGCACTCTGTAACAAGTAAACTGCATAGTTTTTAAAGTTGTTTATACACATATTTAGCTGTGTTTTCTGTACAATTTTTCCTGAAGACTACCATGGCACTAATTGAATTCACTCTGAATACTTTATGGCTGGTCATTTCACATGTTGGTCAGGTGGTCTCTTTCCGTCTAAGTGGGTAGTTCTTGGCCAGAATAAGCTGTAATGAGAAACAGATTTTTGAAGCAAGCACAGACTTTTTGCTGCAAACATTCTGCACTGTTTTGTGGTTGCTTGTGCAGAAAACATTTAGAATAATTAGTAAAACATTTAAATACACAGAATTCATGTAATGTCATGAAGTTATATATTTATATATAATATATATTTAATATTTATTAAATTATTGTAGCATTAAAAACAAGTTCAATCCATGTTACATCCATATCCACATTTGCAATATGCATCCGTCCTCTCAATAAACTCAAACTAACTTGTACTGAGAGCTGATAAACAACTTCACAGGACACATCCAATGGATTTTCTATCTTAACTTCCAAAAACTTGATAGAATTTGGCACTGACGCTGTTCTAGCATTCTAGGATTAGATTTTGCTGCATTAGGTAAGACAGTGGTTGGTTATTATTTATCATGCTGGCTGCCATGCTGATGGAAAAACAAACCACGCATATATTCATGCTTGATTTGCTTCAGTAATTATGAATATAGCATGACTGGTTACTGGTATGTGAACAATAACAAATCAATAATTTGTATAGAATACATTTATATAGAAGGATGTTGTATGGAATGTATGGCTCTGGCCATCAGGATGAAAACATCTATTTAGAAACTCGGTGTATCTTTTACTTAACAGCAGTCTGGCTTTACTAACATGTGGTTATTCAAGTCAAGACAAGTCCATTTTATTTGTATAGTGCTTTTCACAATACAAATAAGCTGCATACGAAATCTCATATTGTCTCGTGACGGAACTTCATTTTGGTTTGAAACTTAAACTTCACGACTGGGGAGTACAATTGAAATTTGGATGTTCTTCATCATGTTTTCACTGTCACATGACAAACCAGCATCTGTTGCAGCACTTCACTGCCATTCACGAGTCCTCTCCCATGATGCTCCAGAATCTTGGTGTAAGTAGGTGATCCAGGCACTTTTCGAATAGTATGAATTCAGACATATTACTCTTTTGGCTTCGCATAGTAAATATGCAGTGACCAGCGCTGGGTGACTGATTGATTACATGTAATTTGGATTACATAATCAGATTCCAAAAATGATGTGCTTATAATTAGATTAAATGACATTTTAAAATACTCATAATCAGACTACAGTTACTTTTTTTATTGATTACATGATTACATATTATTTATACAATAGCAATAAATTATTTATAATTTAAAGTAAACAAGTGAATATTCAATTATTTTAGTAAGTGTTTTATATTAATTGATGCTATTTTAAAATGTTATTTTAATTTTACATTTTTATGATCAAATTAATTATTAGCTTTTCATCAAACTCACAAATCCCTGCAGTTCCTTTCGAAACTACAGTTTGGGAAACCTTGAAGTACTGTAATGTTTAATGCACTTTATGTCGTTAATAACAATAAATGGAATATATTTTCTTACCCTCTGTATTTTTATATCAATATGGTACAAGATTATCCTATTTATTTTTTAGTTAGGTCAAAAGTAATCAAAAAGTAGTCTGATTATATTACCTAAAAATGTGTAATGTAATGGATTATGTCACTAACTACAAGTTTTGCCATGCACTGTAAAAAATGACCGTGAATTTAGCGGTAAAAGACTGTAAGAATGCTACAGTAAAAACCTGTTAAATGGCTGACGGTAAATTCCCCTACTATATACGGTTAAAAACTGTATTGGACATTACATGTAATTTTACGGTAGTATACCGTTTTTGGAAGTGGAAAAAGACCGTATAATTTACAGTGAATAACCGTAAATTGACATTCCCAGAATTCCCTGCGTTACATTTCAAATTTGATTTTTTTTTTTGTTTAAATAACTGTTTCTTCTTAGTTTTTTCTTATCAGTTTTGTATGTTACACCTACTGTTGTTAAATGAATGTTTATTACATTATTTCAGTTTCATGTTACCATGATGGGGTTTAGTGTTTGTGTGAATGACACTGTGCACCTTCTATATATGTTATTTAAAGGCTGCTTTGCTTCATCATGTGACTTTCTCATCACCACCTGCATTTGGTGGTTATCAGTGTATTACAAAGGTACAAAACAGATTTCCGTACTTATAGGTTGGTATATTAACACTCTATCAGTTAATGAAATTACGGTATTTAACTGAGAATTTAATTTAAAACTGTAAAACCTAAAATGTTGCTACCGTATTTTTTACGGTAAAATTCCGGCAACCACAGCTGCCGGTTTTTTACCGTTAATTTTACGGAATTTTTTTTACAGTTTGGAATCAGTAATGGATTACAATTTGTCAGTAATCTACCCACCTCTGGCAGTGACTTGTCAAGGCAAGTTTACAGAAAAAAAGATGATGTTAATGTTTATTATCTTAATATCATCATGCTTTATAGTTGTACTTAGTAAATTACAGTTGGGTGATAATAAAGTTTACATTTTGCAACAGTCAAACAGTCCAAATTTGCTGAATAGTATATATATATATCGCTTGATGTGAGTATGTATGTATGTATGCAGATAAAGTTGGATATACTTAAATATCTAACTTTATATAGAGAGCTGGGTGATAATATTGTTCACAATTTGCAATGATATAAATTATGACATAGATTTGTTACATAGTATATATCTCTTTACGTGAGAGTTCTGTATGTATGCAAGTAAAGTTAGATTTACTTATAGATCACAAAGTGTGTCTCCCCTCTTCTTTCCCACATATTCTAGAAACAACCCTGATATTGGATATCCATGCCAGTGTGGTCCTACAGTTTGCAGCTGTAGAACAGAAGTGGGTCAGTAAGAAAAAGCTACTGGAATCCAGCAGGGTGACATTTTCACAGGAGAAAAAAGACAAATCACCCACCGAGCCAATAATGTGACACTGAGCTGCAAACAAGAGTAAGGCCAATTAGGAGATATGCACAACATGCCTGTGTGTGCACAGGGGACGGAAATGTGTGTGTAATTGAGAGTGTGTGTGTGTGTCTTATGGTTTCTGGCCAGCTGCTTCCTATCACACTCCAGTATAAATATGGAAATAAATACCCAGGATGCTCCACGGCGCCTTAATAAGATGAATTGCCCTACTAGCCCATGAATTAGAAATGGGTTATTTTAGAGGCTAATTATAGGTGTCTTTATGGCTTGGCTCTTGTTTTTTCCCCCGTAAATAATTTGAGTAAATAACGGTTTGACAATACATTACCGCACTAAATCACGTTAAACGTGCCCTTTAACGAATAAATCTCATGTATCTCTTTGGTCGTTTCTGTGGCTCCCACCCAAGCACCCAGATAAATGATGTTTCGTAAACTTACCCTCAACAACACCGCATAAAAACTCGTGTCGCCCCTCCATCATCGCTGTGATTGTCTGTCGGGATGCTCAGGATGCGGATGCTTTAGTCTCTCCGCGCCTTGTCATCTGGACTGAAGTCTTCAGCCGCGCATCCTCCCCTCCGACACACACAGAGTGTGCGAACTGAAGCCGCAAGGCATGAAGATAGAGAAGAATTGCTTTTATTATTGCTGTTATGTGTTGTTTTTTAGAAATCAAACATTGGCAAACTGTCAAACGTGGACGTTTCTTGTCTATGTCAGCTCGGTTCTGCCTACTGTCTATTCGCTCAACGCACTCTACGTGTTGTTGCCAGATCACGCAAGATAAACAAGCAACCTTGCTCCAATAGTGGTTCGATTCTAAAAAGAAAAAAGAAAACAGTCCAAAATAAGCAAGGGGTACTTAATTTCGCTTAAAATGAATCATAGAAATCATTGGATCACTGGTTAAGTAAACTAGAATTAGCAAGGATGAATTGAAACTCGCAAAAACAAAAATGTTAAACTTATGTATTTTCAATAAATATATCGTTGTACAAAAATAATTAAAATATTTCACATAACTGGCCATCTCAATCAATCTCCGTCTTTGTAGAGCGACGCTTGAACAGTAAATAGTGGTTGATCGCAATGACATTTTAACTGTTTTATCAATGTTTTATTGTTTTAAAACCCATTCACGCCAAAAACAATAACTTTAAGGATAACTATAAGAATAACGATAACTATATTAGCATCCACATCAAAGGATAATAACATTCTGTTTTATTATAAGAGTTGCAGTTGTCATCTGCTTCTTAAAGTGCTTGAGTTTATGAAAACTAATTCTAAAAGTGATTCAAACCACATTATTCCAATAATAATGAGTCCAATAAGTCCAATAAAACTTGCATTAGCCCATTATTATAAGAGACTTTATGAAGAAAAAAATTCCATATTAGCTTGTAATATGCGGACATGGCAACACTGACTCCAGTAGAGCATCTCGCGCCATCTAGCGGCCGGCCAGCGTGTCACATCAACACACAACACATTTCAAACACTGCTGTTCGCAGTTGGATTTTCCGAAATAACATTGAATTAGGAATGAATTAGGCTTGATTATGAATCCGTACGTTTTGAGTTAAAAATAAATGATCAAAACAAACTTTTATACATATATGCTGTGAATCTGGCTCCTTTCGGCGAATGTTATTTATGGTTGTCTTGGTTACACAGTGCAACCAACTCTGGGAGTGGAAAAGAATGAAGAACTAGACTGATTCGGGAGGCTTCATTGGGCTAGTAACGTTAAATACGTTAGAAATCCTTTAGTCGTGCTGTATGCGAGTTAACAGCTTGTCTAGGTGGTTTCAGGATGTCATCAAAGAAGATAAGCGAGTCAAAGAGCCAGCAGGACGCAGGTGTCTCGGCTGAGAGCGATGGACAGGATGAGAGACAGATGCTGTTACACAGAGAGTGAGTTATCTGTAGAGATGCAAAGAACATTTGGAATAACTTTTGATGTAGACAGTACGTCAGTCTAGTTAATATCGCGTTGCAACCCACAGATATGAGACCCTAACTGAGAACCTATGCACACTGAAGAGGAGAGTTGAACAAAAGTATCCTTTTGCACAAACATAAACATAATTCCTTGCTGAAACCACATTACCGTGGTTAGCTTGTCTCCAGACAAGTCTGGTTTGATGGTTTTAGAGGAGTTTATAGCACTTGCATCTGGTCGGGGATGGCCAACCAACTGTGAAACCATCTAGACCAGCTTAAACCAGCTAAGACCAGCTAACCATTTTATACTATTAAAGCAATTGTATGTAGTTTTGTGGGAAAGAAACAGAAGCCAATCACCTTTTTAGAAGTCAGTGTACCATCATAATGATTTTGAAATTGGAATGATTAAATCCTAATACATTCCAGCCCAGTAACTCTAACTGGCAGATATGACTGGCGTGCATTTATGTCAGTGTTTGAAAATTTAACACACAATCAACTCCAGACGAAAAGAAAATGAATTTCTTCAAAATGAGATAGCTCAGAGCCGTATTGAAAGTGTAAGTTCTCACAAATTAACACGGATCAATATAATTGCTTTTATATATATATATATATATCATGTTCACAGATATATACAGATCATTCTTGTTCTCTGTGCTGTGCAGAAAGAGTACATGTCATATATGTCTAAAAGAGCAGAGAAGAGGCAGAATGCAATATTGAATTTGAGTGATCAGAGCCATAAGGAACTTGAGGAGCTGCAGAGACAGAGACAGAACATGCAGGATAAACATGAGGAGCAGACCAATGGTAAGACAAGTGTTAATGCGTCTGTACGGGAAATGGAAATGAAGAATAAATGTGTGATTATAATGTACTGTAAATGACTGAAGATGCAGTTTGTCATATGCTTTCTTGGTTACAAATCAATTCACAAATGGGTGCAATCAGTACTTCGCTAGATGCTATTAAAACATCAAATGTTGCACTTCAGATGTGTGTTGGTTGTGTTTTCAGAGTTGCAGATGGAGATCCTGCAGATGGAAAATCAGCTGGCCCTGCTAAATAGTGAAATTGCAGACCTGAAAGAGGTTAAGGTAGCAGGATCTCTCTTCTTATTTTTTGTGGGCATTTGTACTGGGGTTAAATTGTAATGTAATTTGGATTTTCACATCCTGTTTATATGAAGGGTATTCTACCTTTTTCTAACTAAGCGTCATTTGATGGATAGACAAATGGAACAGGGTACCTATTGGTACATATATAAAATGTATTTATGCATTTTAAACTTGGCCTTTAATAACACAGACTAAGTACCATATTTGTGTATTTACATATATTGAATTGCATATCCATTTGAATAATCATCATAATTTTTTTATCACACATATTTTCATTAAAAAAAAAAAAGTTTTTCATATCAAACATCAATTGACAGACCCCTGCATTAACACTGTGGTCCTCATTGGAGTCACAGACCCCCTTTCAAAGACGCCTGACTTTTATAGCATTTTCATTTAATATGAACTATTGGAATCAATTATAAAAAAAATTCAACGCATATTGAACTGAATAGTTTCTGAAATAAGTGGAAACTTGTGTCATTGTTTTCAAATTGACATAATTTTTTCATACTGCACTGAGGTGGAATGTTTTTTTTACATATGTATTCATGTATTATATGTGTCGTAGACTCTAAAACAGCAGCAGTCGTGTCGTATCACTGAGCTGGAGAAGGAGCTGACTACCATGCAGTGTCATCATTCAGAGTCTCTGGTGGCTCTCAAGGCTGACTTCATTAAAAAGAGGAAGAGCTGTGAGCAACAGGCAGAAGACACTGTGCATGCTCTCACTATATCAGCCAACAAGGTGAGTGAATGCTGTTGTGAATTCAGTCAGTATAATTATACAGTTACATCACCATAAGTTACCAGGTCAGGATATTTTCTTTCCCTTTTTCCCAGGAGGCATCTCACTCCCTGATGTCCTATATAAATAAAGTGTTTCAGGAGAAAAAAAGCCTGCATGAGGAGTATAAATTCCTTTTCCAGAGAGCTCTAGCTCTACAAAAACAGCAGGACGCTCTGCAGACTCATCGACAGCAACTGCTGCTGGAGCAAAAGTGTATGCAGAAGATTCATGCCCAACGTATTTCCCTACGCTCAAAATACGCAACACCAGCCGGTGCAAACAATAACGAACACCCCCAGAGTGACCACCAGTAACTGGCAATAACTGGAGCCAGTTCTGTTACAACAGTTGCTTTCAATAAACATACAAAGATTATTGTATGACTCAAGAGAAGTATTTGCTGAAGTGAGAAAAAACTTTGCTTATTGACCTCTTTACTATCTCGGCATGTCAAGATACATAAAGCAGCGGCTGGTCCAATATTTTGAAAATGAATATGTCAGAAATTCATATACAAAGAGTTGTGTCAATAGGCAACAGTTCAGGTGGCGCTTTTTTCTCAAATCTTGTTAAATTCCTCAAATTGTATACGATACGATTTATTAAATAGTAACTAAAACAGTTAAAACATTTTTCTTTTTTTCTGTTATACGAAAGTCTTACAGGTTTGGAACAACAGAGGTTGAATAAATGATTGCAGAATTTTATTTTTTTGGTCATTTATCCATTTGCTGGTTTGAATAAACCTCACCTAAAGATGAATACAAGCGCTCAGAAACTGAAAATATAAGTAGCATATAGATTTATCAGTCATAAAGTGGTAGCAAATCATTACTGATCTGTTTGCATTTACAAAGATTTATTGCACAAACCAAGTGACATTTTAATATTATGTACTATTATAATATTGTCACGTTGCACACACACGAGGGATGAGGAGACGCTGGAGAATATGTTGACAGGACTTTATTTGCATGAACCAAGGGAGACGAACACAGGAAGACGTTCACAGGAAGACGTTCCATAGCGGACCGAGAACTAGGGACTGGGAACACTTTAAATACACACAGGAGGAGGGGATGACGAGACACCTGGGATCAATGAACCATCATGGGGAACACCTGTGACAAATTAAACATGGGAAAGGAACACCTGGGGAGCAAGACACAGACAAAACATGGAACAGAGTCTGACATAACGCCCCCCTCCGGAAGGCGTGACCTCACGCCATATA
>NW_015542362.1:1084174-1140355 GCF_001515605.1 Sinocyclocheilus anshuiensis | reverse complement strand
ACCCCCCCCCAAAAAATACTTGGGGAAATTTAAGGGGCCTGGAGCCCTCCCTGGGCCTAACGGGGGATCTGGAGCCCTCCCTGGGCCGGACGGGGGATCTGGAGCCCTCCCTGGGCCGGACGGGGGATCAGGAGCCCTCCCTGGGCCCTGGGGAGCAAGACACAGACAAAACATGGAACAGAGTCTGACAAATATTCATTAATATTTAGAATTAGCTTTTATTTTTAGATTATCCGTTTTAACTTTAGCTTGTGTTTTAGTCATTTTGTTATGTGCTTTTTGTAATTTGTTTTTAACATTTCTTTTTAGCTTTGTTTTTATTTCAGTTTTAGTAATTAAACTTGTTTATTTAGGTTAGTTGCCAAGGCAAAATCTCTAATTTTTGTTTACGTTTTTTTTTAGTTTAAGTTTTTGATCTAATGTTTTTTCAGCTTTATTTCACTTAACAATACCATTTTTAATAGTTTTAGTTTCAGTTAACAATAAGATCACTGAAACCGACAAGTATAGGCATCTAGAGTGCATGTGCTGAATGCTGAATGTGTGTGTGTCTTTTAAGTGTTCGAGTGTGTGATTTCTGGTTTGACTGGTTTTTCTCTAAGAGGAAGTGATCGCAAGTCTTTTAAACACTGTTTACAAGAGACAAATCAGGTAAGCATTTGACTAAATATAATCATTTGTGTTTATTTTATTTAACACGTACCAAACTATTTGTAATAAAAGGCATTCTGTTTTATAAAATAGAGCAGTTTCTTTGCAGGGATGAAGTTGGTTGGTGTGGCTCTGATGTTTTGTGCAATTACAGATTTAAGATCAGGTAATCATTTTCACCTTGTAGAAAACGCAGACAGTGTTGTGCATTTCAAGATCCAGTGATACCAGGTCCATTTAATGTTGCAAATAAAACCACAGCAGAGCTGTTCTGTGATCAGAGTGATTTCTGTGTGCATGTATTTGTGTTGTATTTGCTACAGTCATGTAAAATGCAGAAGATTTAGCATTATGAGGAGAGATAGATGGGTTACTTTACTTCAACTCCTATACAGCCATAAATGAACTGGTGTCCTTATATGTCCAATTCAGACATGGTTTTCTTTGTCTTAGAGATGTATAATGTTGTGGGACCTGCAGAACCTCTCTTTGCTCTCACTGGTGAAGATGTGATCCTGCCCTGTTCCATCAAGCCCAACACCAGTGCTGTAAACATGAGAGTGGAATGGTTTAGATTTGACCTTCAAGACTCAATAGTGTATCTCTATGAAAATGGTGAAAACAAAGTCACGAAGCAGAACCAGTACTTCAGAGGGAGAACAGCACTGTTCCAAGAAGAACTACAGAATGGAAACGCATCACTCAAACTCTCATCAGTCCAAGTCTCTGATGAAGGAGTTTACAAGTGTTTTATTGAGTCCAACTCCTGGTATGACGACATCACTGTTAGTGTTGATGTTGGAGGTGAGAAGACCAAGAACTAAGACGAGAAGTTATATTTGTTTGTTTATAACAAAAATTGACACAAAACGGAGGAAAATCTAGCTCTCTCTCTGATCTACAGTGCTTTTGAAATCAAAAGTACAGACGATATACCGTGCAAGTACAATTAATGAATTATTCTTATGCTTAATCTCTGCAGCTGTAGGAACTCCTCCACTGATCATTGTAGATGCGTTCGATCATTCAGGAGGGCTTCGTCTGCTGTGTGAATGCGAGGGTTGGAACCCTAAACCTGAGCTTCAGTGGCTGGACAGTAAAGGAGAGAATTTGACTTCTGATACTGAAGAGACACATAAAGATACGAAGGGCTACAGCGTGAAACACAGGATCACTGTACATGACAGTGAGACCAAGTATCAGTGTAGAGTCAAACTGAGACATCATATGGTGCAAACTGACATTATTGTCTCAAGTAAGTATGAATTGGGTTTGTCTTTCTCAAATTTCCAAAGTAATGTGATGCAGTCATAATGATTCAGAATTCATTACGATTTAATCACAGATTTGCACATTTATTGTACAGAAAATGCCTAAATTCATGTTTATAATTTGCATATATAATAAGTATACTGCCACTAGGATAGCACCCTTTCAAAAGGTACTAGTATGTGCTTTTAAAGTACTAATATATAATTTTAGGTACAAATATGTACCCAATAATGGGTAAATAAGGTACAAAGATGTACCTTTTTTTTTAGCTTTTATACCGTAGAGTACCGCCCCAGTGACAGATTTGTACTTTTTTCTGAGAGCGTGTAATTGAATCAGGTTTTCATTACAGGTAAACTATTTCACATTTGGAGAACATCAGTCATTTGCATGTCAATTACAGTTGTTCTCAGCATCATTACTGCAGTTGCAGTTGCTACTTTTGTTTACATAAGAAGAGGTGATGTCCATTTTTCACTAATTCATATACAGTAGATGCAAAATAACTAGCTTTTAAAAAGTCTTAATTTTGTAGTTGCATCTGAACGGAAAGAAATAGTTGCACAATTATAATGTTTATTTATCTTATTCATATTTTTACATTTCTTCAGTTCGCTATTTGAGGAGGATTCAAAAAGGTGAGCTTATGTTTAGGTCATCATTATTCCAAAAACAAATCAATTCAATATAATATCTAAATGTGTGGTATATTCTTCGAATTTACTGTTGCTTATGTTACATTAATTGTGCCCGAAATTGTGACTATAATGATTCATTTCATTATGAATGAAAAAAATGCATTGTAATCTGCACTAATTGATTTGTGGAATTTTTGTGTTGGACCAAATTTATTTTAAACACATTTAAAAACATTTTAAACATGTCTTTTTAGAGTTCACAAAGAGAAGGAAATATGCAGGTTAGTAAGAATGGGAACATGTATAATTTTTTAATCCATTGGTATCAGTAGTCTTGTATCAGCTCTCAATATGCAAGTAATTATAATTATTTTTTAATTTTCATTAGCGGATGTGACACTGGATCCAGATACAGCTCATAAGTGTCTCATCTTGTCTGAAGATGGGAAACAAGTGCGACGTGGAGAAAAAAAACAGAATGTCCCAGACAACCCTGAGAGGTTTGATAAATGTGGGAATGTCCTGGGAAAGCAGGGATTCTCCTCTGGAAGATTTTATTTTGAGGTGCAGGTGAAGGGGAAGACTAATTGGGATATAGGAGTGGCCAGAAAATCCATTACCAGAAAGGGGAAGATCACACTGAGTCCTCAGAATGGTTACTGGACAGTGCGGTTGAGAAATGGGAACCAGTATAGTGCCTGTGCTGGACCCACTGTCTCTCTCTCCCTGAAAGTCAAGCCTCAGAAGTTGGGTGTGTTTGTGGATTATGAGGAAGGCTTGGTCTCTTTTTCTGATGTGGAGTCCAGGTCTCATATCTACTCTTTCATCGATCAGTGGTTCACTGAGGATCTCTATCCGATCTTAAACCCATGTACAAACATTAAAAGCAAATACTCTGCCCCACTGATCATCTCATCTGTTAATTTCAATGAGTGAATGAACTTACTAATAAATAAATATAAAATTAAAAATAATTGTATTATATTATATTAAATTGATCAAAAACATTGCATTCAAGGTAAATTTTTTCAGGTCTTGCGTTCACTGAATTAAACCCATGTGAATTTACTACAGCCTTTGCAAAGAAAAGATAAGTATATGCATTGTCTAGTAAGATGTAGCATGTGTTGTGGATTGGTAAAATTTAAATCAGTTTTCATTCAATTTTATTTTCAGCAATTGCTGACATCTTGTTTTCAACACTGCCTCTCTTTGTAAGCATGTAGAGTGCATACAGTCACTGTGATGTTTTTAATCCCTTAACAACTAATAAGTATAATCTGTTGTGAAAATGCTGTATAACTTGTATATAAAGTTTGACACAACAAATATTACATAGAAAATTGTTAGAATTCTCTTCCACTATGCATATGAGGGTTTTTCAGGTGACTTTATACACATCTTCCTACAGTACTACATATTGTCTAATGATAAAATCATATGTAAGATGGAAATACATTGCATAATATCTCTGAATATATCATTTTAAGAAAGAGATTCTTCATCCAGAAAGTGGATGACGAGAAGTCCAGGCTAATAAAAAAAAAGAAGCAAAAAAATGAGCATATTTCAGTTGTAATAATTGACTCATCACCTCCTTTATCACAATTAGATAAATTTTTAAAGAGAAAATAGAAAATTAGGATTTAGTATGCATTTTGACAAGAATATAATTATGTTTTTGATATATGCTATAAATAAACTCAACTATTAATAATACACCCTACATGATAACTTCTTTAAAAATAAGATTAAATGAGCTCTTCCAGCTTTAAATGGCAAATTATTTTAACACACAACAAGAAACAGGTTACTGCAAGAAAACATTAACAAATAGAAAAGGTATTAAACAAAAAAATATTCTTCATAATGAATAAAACAGCTGAAAAACAATTAACAAAAAACGAATTAAATTAATGACACTTTTGCCATTTTACTTTCTGATTATTATTATCTGATTATTGTTTGAGTACACAGAGTATTTCTGTATAAGAACTGCCTTGGCCCTCAAACATCCTGGGATAGGTTTGAGCAATCCGAAGCAGCTCTCTCTCTGTGTGTTTGGTAGAGTAGTGGTTATGTTTTCAAAAGTAATAAAGGGACAAAGTATGTGTCTGTATATGTCTATTCTATGTTTACACAGTAAAAAATCTTTGGTTAGTTTGTTTCTGCTGTAAAAGACTAGTTACTTTGAAGCATAGTCCCAAATCACTTCCACCTTCCATGGACCAGTGACATGGAATTCATGGAGACTGAAAAAGTCTGAAAATATGTAGATCTCTTCAGTCTATTCCCATGACTATTCATTAAGCCATTTTGTGTCACATCTTCTGATTTTAAAGTAAAGAGAGAATTTTTCTGTTTCTTCAGTCCATATACCACTGAATACTTCCCGTTCGTGGCTCTGGTATCACAAAGGCCAACGGTCCAGTCAAAATGCTCAGAGAGCTTGAGGAACCAGTGCAGATTGACACCTTTATTTGTTTGCAGGCAACGAAGAGTCTGTGTTTTGTACGGGCCTGCAGAAGCTTGGGTCGGGTTTCTGGCAGAGAAACTGTAGAATACCGTTTTAAGGTTTTTAGACAGAGTCATCTCAGGCCCTAGGGTCTGTGGGTCAAAGGTTAGTTCTGAGACTGGATTTTGATCATCCTGAAAAACTGAGTGGAATTTAGGATCAGTAAAAGCAAGAAACCTCCTCAATCATTTCTCCATCCTTTCGGAACTCCTTAATTAATTTAGTGCGATCAGGTCCTGACTCCAAGCCCTGTTTCAGATCCACTGTGTGAGTCTCCATTATAGCTTCGTGTACACTGGCAAATTTCTGCAAGAAGCTGAAATCATCATCTTCCTCTAGAGCCAAACTGATAGCTCGCTGGGCAGTCTGAAGAGCGCCCAGTCTGGCTGATACTGAAGTCTGTAAACACGTGAAGACCAGATCCTTCAGGGCTGATCCAGTCTCCATCAGCTGACCAACACAGTTCTCCAGAGCCTGCATTTGGTCTTTGTGCCACTTTTCCAGCTGTTTAGCCTGGTTCTGCCTCTGAGCCAGTGCCTTTAAGTCTTCTTTCAGTTGACCTGCCAGCTCCACGGGCAGTCTGAAGCGTCTTCATGTTATGCGGCTGATGTCCTTCCTCGATAGCACAAGACATGCACACCAGCACGTGATCATCCAGGCAGAAGTATTCCACAAGATTGCCATGAGCTGAGCATTTGCTGGCCTTTTGGAGGAACCTGATTTTACAGGATTAGTCAGTGGATGGGTTTGCAGCAGCACTGGAGTGGTCAGGTGGGTCTGCAGGTGCTGAGCACACATAGAGATTTCACACTTCAAGCAGGTCTTCAGCGCTGGGGTTTTCACCTCCACACATAAATCACAGCTCACAAAGTGTTCCTTGGGAACTTCAGGCGTGGCCGACATGCTGCTGATTTTCTTGTTTTGTCTTCAAATGTTCTATGATCTCTTTCTCTGTCCTCGCTATGATGAGTCTGTAAGGTGAAACCCTCTAATACTTTCTTTGTATACACAGCAACTGACCTTTGGTCATTTTTATGGTACGTGTTAATGTATTACTAATGGAATGATGTTTGCTAAGATCCAGAGATGTTTATGATGGTTCATCTTTATTCTTTTACTATGGACAACACATCTACTATAGCCACATTTTTATTTGATCCACACTTCCTCATGACTAATTTCTGAGTTTATCATTAACAAAGTTAAATAAAATAACTACTTAATTAATCCTCTTTGGCCCATGTGAAACATAAGGCTGTGATAAAATTAAATGAATATTAAATTACATTTTTTTTTACTTGAATGTAACAGTAGGCTACTTATCATCAACTCCAAATCTTCCTTCCAGTTCTCAGCAAGTTCTCTCATTTTTGTTCTGCTTTGATGTACTTACTATACCAGTACTAACTGAACTATATTTGTGACCCTGGACCGCAAAACCAGTCGTAAGTAGCACAGGTATATTTGTAGCAATAGCCAAAAATACATTGTATGGGTCAAAATTAACGATTCTTCTTTTATGCCACACATCAATGGAAAGCTTATTTATTCAGCTTTCTGATGATGTATAATCTCAATTTCAAAAATTGACCCTTATGACTGGTTTTGTGGTCCAGGGTCACATTTTGTCTGAGAGAGAGAGAGAATTGCCCCTCTGTAATAAAACAAAATGCATGCCATTCAGTAACAAATCAAACGTGTAACAAATTTAATGTAAAATACCCAGTCACACTTACATATATCATCTGTTTTCATATGAAGCAAATTATAAATGCTAGACTAACCTCTAATCCAAAAGAAAACATTTAATTTATTTGTTAATAGTTTTTCTAAATGAGGACATCTCTGGAAGTATTGGTCTTATACAATAGTGTATAAGCCAGTTATATAGCCAGTTCTTAATTCATCTTCAGTATTTTTTTGTGCGTGTGTCTGTATGTGCGCAAATGTGTATGCATATACAATTACTAGTGTTTTGTTAAAGTAAAGCTATTTTACCATCGCAAAAACTTCTTGAAACAGAAAAGAGAGCGGCTGTCAATGAACTTTTATTTTGAAGCCGCTCTAGCTTCACATTCGGAGGATGCGACAAACCAAACCTGTGACAGCTTTCTGGGCTAGTGTGATCAGCAGGGATTGACGCTTTTAATTGCCTTATTTCTCAAGTAACTATATCAGAAAAACAATAAATAAGCCGGGTTGCATCTGAGCTGTCAATTTTTACTTTTTATGCATCTGTGTGAAGCCAGCACGACAAGATTTTGTGTTAGCTCGCTGGCTAGCACGCCTTTGTTCCATATTCAGACCAGTGTGGCCATAAATTAGGACTTAGCCTTCAATTCCTGCATGTTGACTCCGTATACAACTATTTTATTCAAATTAAACTCGTTACATACTCGAGGGTATTGCACACCGACTTTGTTGCGGGAGAAAATTAGCTGTGTAGCCTCTGTTTTCGCTTGTATGAATTGCGTCTTGGCTCGGTCGTGCATAAGTTGCCATGGAGCAGTGCGCAGCTCCGCAGCTCGAGAACACAAGTAACGTTACGCACTCTTCACCTCCAGACCCAGCGGAAAAGTCTGGAGGAGATGCCGGGGAGATGACGGTTAAGGACGCTTACGAGTGCCGGATTTGTGGTTATAAAGCGCAAGACGTTAAATGCCTCAGCCAGCACCTGCACGCCGCTCACCCTGTCACCAGTCTTTCTGACTCGGTGAGGAGCGAGGGATGTGAAAGCCCAGAGGACGAGCGTGTGGGTGATGTGGAGACACCCTGCTTAAATGGTGACCTGGAAAAGAGCGTTGCTAAGGATAAAGTAAGTAAAGTTTTGTCTTTTGTCAGCATTTATTGATGTGTGTGAGTTTGTGTTAGTTGTGTGAACAACTAGAGATGCTTTGAATGAAGTTTGTGTTTAAAGGGGTCATATGATGCTTTTTTTAAAGATCATTATTTTGTGTATTTGGTGTAACAGAATATGTTGACCTGCTTTAATGTTCAAAAAACACATTATTTTTCATATACTGTACATTATTGTAGGTCCTCTATGCCCCGCCTCTCTCAAACGCTTCGTTTTCTACAAAGTCCCTCCTTCCGACAAGTGCAGTCTGCTCTGATTGGCCAGCTGACCCAGTGCATTGTGATTGGCCGAACACTGCAAGCACTCGTCGGAAATGTAACGCCCCTTACCATAATCGCGAGCTTCAGCTTTCAAAATAAATGTAAAGACAGTAAATAATGTCATTAGTTTTACCATCAGTTCAAGCCCGAAAGGGGAACAGACACAGTAATGATGCAGTACACAAGCCGCGGTTAAGACAGCTGACTCTACTGTGACGTGACGCTGTCGCTCTCTCTCTCTCTCTCTCTCTCTAATCAGCTTGTAACACTCCAAAGAGAAAGGAAAACTTGAAATCGCATCATATGACCCCTTTAAATGTAAATTCCTTCTATCACGACTTGCTAGGCAAAGACTCTTGTTTTTACCTGAAAAGTGTAAACACTGTGGTAAAATATAATTTGCTCAATCAGTGGTGTGCATTTGGGGAGGGGCTATCTATTTGACTGACCAATGGCAGAGTGGGGAGTGAACAGGGAAACCTGTTTGAAAACAATCACAAATGCCAACAATGCTTAATTTTATATGGAATATTGGAGTGTTTAATCTAAATTAATTAATTATAAAAAATATATATATAATTAGCAGTTTCAAGCCATGTGTTCTCTCAGAAATATCCAATAGGTTTTTAGAATGGCAGTTTAGAGTTTATGAGGAAATGCATTACTTAAAGAGAATTTCATGTGTTATTTTTTTATATTTACATAAGTTCTATTTGAGCAGCTTACACACAGCAGTGTTTGAAGTATGAGTGTTTATGATTTATGTAACTTGAACATGTTTTCAAGTAACAATAACAGGCCTTATTCCTCAAATTGAAATGATACATTCCCATGGGAAATTCAAATTACCCTTGCGGGCCTAACAGTGGTCTTTAGATGTGTCAATAATTAAAATATAGCACACCCTCACGTACATTTATCTAATTTTAAAGTTCTCATAAAATGGAAATTGCAATCGTCTCTTTTCCCCTATTGTTATGCATATGTGAGTAAAACGGCTTCTCATATGAGGAAAAAAAAAGTAGGGTGGGACTTGATATTGTCCATCAGGAAGTGATTGGATTGTTATTTGATAATTGCTGTGATGTCATATGAGTAACAGGTTGCTGGTCATCAGAGATGAGATGTTGTTGCAAGAGAGAGGGAGATAAATTAAAAAAATAATAATAATGTGTGTGAATAAATGACTAATAAATGATTTATCATAATGTGGTGATTTTATTAGCAGTGAAAAGTAATAACAGATGACCTTTTGTGCCATTGTAACTGTAAGCCAATAAGAGAGAATTTCTCATCTGATGCATTTTATATTCATATGTCTTGATCTCACCCTTTTCAGCCAGTCACCACTGAGGGAACAGAATCTGCTTCCCTTCAGACTCCCGAAGACTCAAATGAGACCTCATCCTCGGTGGATCCCAAAGAACAGGAAGAGAAGATGGACGACTCACCTGCTCCTGAAGAATCGCAGAGCTCATCCCCCGAGTTACCTCAGGAGAAGTCACCCTGCTCTTCAGGGACCAAGGAGTCCTGCCAAAAGAGGCAAACAGTCTCCTCTGGCACATCGACCCACAACCAGACTAACCTGGTTTGTCTTCCACTGGTATCCGAGGGGTTAAAGCTTATCTGGGTGCGCTCGGAGCAGGTCCACGAGCTGGACGCCGTGTCAGAACTCGTAGAAGCGTTTAATGCATTCCCATACCCCACGTCGCAGGAGGCGAGCGCTCTAGCTCGAAAGTGTGCGTTACCACCGGACCGAGTTAAAGCATGGTTCATGATGCAGCGGGTACGTTACGGGATCAGCTGGGCTGACGACGACATCCAAGAGACGCGACGCAAGCTGTGGCACATTCAGAAAAGAGCAGTAGCCGAGGAGTGTGTGGAAATAAACGAGGAGGAGGAATGTTTAGGACGTGAGGAACCTCAACATGTTTTTATACCGCCACCTGCGGCAGTTGCCCATGTAGATCAGAGAGACCAGACGCCTAAACCCAGCCGGACTGTTCCTCAGCACATCACCAGTGACCAAAACCGCTTGCATTTTAGCCAGAATAATGCTTCCCAATCCAATAACGGCATACAGCAGTTGCTCAGCACTAATGTTGTGTACAAAAATGGTCTTGCACCCACATCACAAGTTCCTCAAGTTAATCCCCAATTCCAAAGTGAAAGTAGAAACCTACCACCGCCTCACAATACTGGAGTCCAGCTGCTCAATTCATCGTACAACCAACACGCCGCAATGTCGGACCCCGAACTCCCTGAGCTTTCACAGTCTCTACACTGCTTACCGGGAAAAAAATCGAAAGCGCAGCTGATGGCCCTGCGCCGCAGTTTTGTACAGAAGTCTTGGCCGTCCGACGGCGAAGTTCAGCGGCTCCAGAGAATGACTGGACTTAATCGGCGTGACATTCGCAAATGGTTCGCTGACAGCCGCTATCAGCTTCGCAGGAATGGCAGGGCTTGGCTAGCTAAGCTCGCGAAGCGCAATCGGTCACTGCAGCTGGTGCAGCAGAACTCTCAGAACGAGCTGGAGAACGATGTTCTTCCGAGTGCTGATTTTTATGACAACGACGGGGCTGACGACACAGAGGCGGGGATTGAGGTTGATGTGGATTTGGCTGACGATGAGGGACCAGTCAACCAATCGAATGAGACCAAGGAGGTAGTAAGCGATGAAGGCGAGCTTGATGACGGCAGCGCTTCCGTTCAACAACATTCTGCGGACATCTCTCCCTCTCCTTCTCCGTCTCCGTCATTCATCCGCGGCCGGGTAGAACCTAACGTGCGACTTCGTAAGAAGACGAGGGAACAGTTGGAAATGTTGCGCCAAAACTTCCTGCGCTGCCAGTGGCCCACAAGTGACGACTACGTGATACTCCAGCAGAAGACGGGTCTGACGCGGACAGAGATCATCCAGTGGTACGGAGACACGCGTTATCATGTCAAACACAATCAGATGCGCTGGATGACCTCAGAGGAGAGGGAACGCATCATCGCAGTTATAACGCAACAGCAGAAAAGGGGCGGGAAATATTCACGGGGGAGATTTTCATTTGAGAACATCGGCTCTGGGTTGAGTTTGGCCGATTCTACATTAATTAACGGAGGTGGAGGGGGCGAAGCAGCAACATGGAATGAACTTTTTAGGGGAAGTACCCCAGTTGTGCCTGAGGGTGAACTCTGACCTCAGAAGCAAAGTCAGTTTGCGAAGGCATTTGTAGCTGTGCAGATAGGTGGAAATTGAATTCCACGTCACTGCCAAAGATGTTACACAAAACCTTTTTTTTCCCTCTCCTTTAACCTGTCTGGATATTTCCATCCCAGTTCCAGGGCCTGGTAGAACCTCTCTCACAACATTGTTATGCAATATGTATCTCCAAAACTAAGCATCTTACTTGAATCAAAAATATTTAGCATTAGAATATGTACCTTAAAGTAACTGAAACAAAATTGTGTATGGCAAGGCACTGGATGACTGTACAATGTATTTTGTTTTGTAGCTTGTTTTATCAGAGTTCTATTCATTGTGGTTCTCGGTGTGACTCAACAGAGCGAATGCATGTGTGCTGCCATTTCATGTTTAAGTTGCAGTTCGAGCTTAGATATGTAGATGTTTGCTTTTACAAAGGTCAATTGTATTTAAAGTTATAAGCATAACTGCAATATTTTAGATCCACAGTGTGCTACACAGATATGTTTCTTTGATGGAAACACTATGCTGACACAATACTACACAATTTATGTGCTTGATTTTTTTCCCCCAATCAAAATATTTGTTTTTTTAATTATTATTATTATTATTTGAAGTCTAATTAAAATCTTAAGTAGTGTTGATATGGAGTTTATTAGACTATGCATTGAGTAAGCTGACTATAGAGAGACTGTCCTTTTTTGTGCTGAAGCTTTTTGTACCAATTTGGTTTTACTTAATAAATTGTTCTTAAAACATTTTTATATTTAATTTAATTTTTCTTTTTCTAAACATTCACTGTTATGACAATTTCATATTTACATATTTACATTTATTCATTTAGCTGATGCTTTTATCCAAAGCGACTTACAAAATGAGAAAGATAAAATTATACAGTAGTAGTCTATCACGTAAACATATTGAATAAAGTATTGGTAAAGTTAAAATAAACATTTATAAAGAAGGTCAAACACATAGAATAAGTAACACTGGGTAGTCCTAGACTAAGAATGAAAAAAAAAAATCACTCCTTAAGGGCAGTTTTCATAGAAACAAGCATTTTCCTGGAGCAATCTTCCATTAAACCAGCAAAGTATAACTTCACAATTTACAATAAAGTCCATTAACATAATTTAATGCATTAGGTATCAACAAATAAATGCTGTTCTTTTGAACTTTCTATTCATGATTCCCACAAACGTTTTAACGTTGATAATAACAAGAAATCTTTCTTGAGCACCAAATCAGCATATTAGAATGATTTCTAAAAATGATTTGTAATGTACGAGACTGAAGTATGGCTGCTAAAAATTCAGCTTTACCATCAGTGGAATAAATTACATTGAACCCAAACATTTGAAGTGTGGTGTGTAAATTAACATTTGCCTAGATTAATTGTTGTTCATTCATTATACCTAATAACATGAACCTTAGTGTTACCATATAAACCTATCTAGGAAACATTTTAGAAAAAGCATCCCTCAGTTAAATTTTTTGTGATCTCGGATTCATGTCCTATTTCTCTAGTTATTCCTTATACTCCAGTTATTCCCAATACTCTATAGGTTTGCCATGCTGGGCTTGAAGAAGATCTGCCCCATGGATAATACGGCGAATTACAGCAGCAGATGAGATCAATAAGTGTCCAGCAGCATGGAGTAGAGTGGACATGACTCTGAGGGCCTCCCTGAAAGACAACAAAAATGTAGGATACAATTCAGTGGCTTGAAAAAAGGCTATTTTGTACAAATAAATAGTAAAACAAACCATAACAATGCTTAGAGTTTCCATCTGTAGTCTGCTTACCTCAGGACTTTCTTTGGCCCCAAGCATTGAAAATCTGCACTGACAGAGTAGAGCCCTTGGAATGTGGCTTTGACATTTAGTGAGCCGAATACATCTTTGGGGTGAGTACGGTAAAGATCAAAGGTGATTTGAGCAATGTCTTTTCCTGTCCTTGGTTTACTCTCACCTGGTGTGTTTCCACCCCTTTGACGTAACTAGGAGGGATAGATGAAGTTAAGATAAGGAACTGAACGATACAAATGACACAATATTCATAAGTGAATGAATCATTAAGAAAGTTCCGTTTATGCAAAACATTTCACTGGGATTTTAGCTTCTTGATGAGATGATAAGTATAGATGTGACACATATTACCACCTTTCTAATGTTGATGAAGGCAATCAGATAAGTGGTAAAACTGCTAAAAGCAACTCATAATTCAAGATGAAAAACCTGAAATAAACAAAAATACATACAGGATGAGGTTTCCAGGTCTCTCCAGGTGTCAGGGCCATGAAAACAGTGTTGTCCGGCAGAGCTAAGAAGAACTCTTCTGTGTCAACCTCTGTCCCATCCTCTTCACACACCAAAGTCAGCACAGTAGATATCAAGAGAGCCTGGGCTGCCTGAGGTAATAATCACAGTTTAAGATGCCCCACAATGTTCAAATGTACAACAATGTTTATGATAAATGACTGGTCATTGTAGGATGTCTAGAAAACTGGATGAGCTTTAACACAGGGTAGGGGGTGCCACACAAAGATAAAACTACTGCAAGCCCCAAGAGGCCAGATTATTAAGCAATGTGTCTACATCTAAAAGACCCTTTTAGGTAAGTGGCAAAACTTCCAGTTCAACAATGTTTCATTTCCTACCTTCTCTTTGAGCTCCTCTAGAGTTCCAGCAGTGACTCCTTTTTTGACGGCTCTGTTCCAGGAACACACTCTGAATGGACGCTGAAGGGGCGACCATACCCGCCGAGAGACTGACCTGAGAGAAAGAGTGATAGGGTTATGAGGGGGAGGCAAAACGCCAAAGAAAAATAGAATAAGAGTACAAAAATGGTTTTCATCAAGAGTCAGTAAAAGGAACTACACTTAAAGGAACCGTTAGCACGATAATGCTCAAATGCTTGATTATTTACTCACCCTCATGTTGTATGCCTCATTTGTGAACAGTTTTTTTTTTTTTAATTTTATCATTGAATTGTCCAGTTCACAACGTTTGTCTGAATAATTTGCTGACAAATCAGACTGATCTGATTCTCAAGTTGATCTGATCACAGCTCACTAAAAGCAAAGATTATCACTAAAAGATCATTGGATTATTACTTACAATACGATCTGTTAATAACACAAAGCTATCCAATATCTTTTATAATACTTTGGTGTTTTTGTGTCCCTTTTGAAGTTTGAAAACAACAGAAGGCCTACTCATTTTTTAGTACTGTGTGGATAAGGGCGACCAATATGATTCTTCAAAATCCTTGTTTTTTGTTCCATGGTAGAAAGAGATCCATGGAGGTTAATAATGACCAAAAAAATCATTTTTCCTAGAATAATCGATGACTGCTTTAAAAGTGAGAGAAGCACAGACAGCACATGGCTGTAATCACTCTCTGTCTTATCTAAAGAGCTGTTAATGGAGTGAAACAAATGTATTGTGAGAGACCAACTGTTAAAGTCCAGTGTTAAAGTCAAGGACAAACACTGATAAAACCATTTAAACGAAATATGTCAGTATGTATTTTTGTATATATTTACTAATAACTTTGATCAAATGTATATATGTGGCAGCTTCTTACTCAAAGCATGCTTCTAACGATGAATAGGTGTATTGTAAATAACACTACTGAATATCAACAAATGAATGTTACTTACTTGAACAGGGAGGCTGTTGTTTCCATTATGATCTGTGGTTGAGGTCTTCTGCCTGTCACCTCAGTGTCAGTTGTTTACAGTCTTTTCTGACTCTGTTTGTCTGTTCGAAGTAAACTGGTGATACTGAGTCACAGCTGGTGGAGAATATCTTTTTGACAATAATGTGTTGTGATGGACTTTGACTTTGCAGGATGATTTAGTCTGATAGCTTGTGTCATTGGGCAAGGTCTCCTCTCTGATTGTATACTACAATCAGAGCCAAGGTTTGAATGATGTAATAAGCAGGGAGACTGGATAGTGTTGAAACCATTGCTTTAATGTGTCCGTGCATAATTTGATGATAATGAATAATAATAATGAGTTTCAGTACAGTTTGCTTGTTATAATTGTTTCAGATCTTTTCTTTTTTTTCCTAACAGATGCACCTCTACCCCTGTCAGCTCTGCAGCTTATTGCTCCACCTTTACGCCTGATGTCCGCAGCCATGTGGAAGGTGATGCTGCAGAGGGATGCAGTGCATTATGGGAAACTGGAGGAGACCATAACATCACTCTGTGAGACTGTACCTGGGCTGCTCCATTACAGACATCAGGCCAGGCTGACAATGGGTTTGCGGGCACTGGTGAGATTGCTGATATACTACAATCAGAGCCAAGGTTTGAATGATGTAATAAGCAGGGAGACTGGATAGTGTTGAAACCATTGCTTTAATGTGTCCGTGCATCCTATTTTTTTTTTCTTTACAAAAAACTACAAATTAAGATTGAAATGACAGAGATAGATAGATAGATCGATTGATTTTATTTATTAGTTGAAATTATTATGGAATGCGTTGGAAGCATTTGCTTAATTTTCATCTGGATTCTACAGTACTTGAAATTGGACGACTTTTATTTTGAAATTCAAAACAACTTCCTCAACTAAACGTCATATCAAAAAAGCAAAGAAACAAGGGTATAACTTTAGTTTAAACAAATAAAGCATGGCATATGTTCAATATCAGTAGTAGCATTCAAATAACAGACAGCTTTTATAAACTTTTGTGCCCACTAAGTTTTTTTTATTTTTTAAATGTTGTCTTTGTACTTCACACCGGAAACAGTATTTCGTCATTTTGGCGCGAGAAGTGTATTCCTACCGCGACCATCATTACGTTCTTATGAATCATCAGTTGTTTTTATAAACGTAGCGTATTTGTTGTAAATATAGATCAAAGGACAGAAAGCTTAAGTGTTATCACATCGTGTTGTTCAACTGAATGTTGTTGATGATTCCTCGTTTGAGCTGTATAAGAGATTTTGTTTTTAAGTTTAGGAATCAAGAAAGCCATCTCCAAAACCCCAGAGTTGTTTATTTTCTGGACGGACAGGACAATGAAAACAGCGAATAACACTATGAATGAAGGTGGGTGAGCGCAGTGTAGCTTGTAATAAACTAATATTAAAACGAGAGTTATCGGATCGTCTTCGTTGTGGTGCTGTCTTTAGATGTGAGGGACTTTCTGTGCAGATTTATGCCAGTTGAGGTGTTTACTGCGTAACGCATAGTATCGAAATATATATATGTGTGCATATCAGAGCTTTAAATATATAGAGTCAATGTCTGTATGGGTAGTTAACTTGACATTTTCAGCATTGAAATGCCGAAATATAAAACCATATTAAAAATGTCTTTATTTTAATGTCAATTTTTGCTCGCTCTCTCTGTGTGTGTGTGTGTGTGTGTGTATGTGTATATATAAGGCTGCTCTCGTCGGTATACATGAGCACTGAGCGCCGGCTGATCGCATGGACCTCCCATCTCCGAAATCGGCGAAGCACATTTTCAAATAGGCGCTGTTTTCATAAATAAACCTCAGATTTGAGTTTTAAACAACTACATTCTAGCCTGAAATACTTTAAAAGCTACATTTCATGACTACGTCACATATATATTTAAAAAAAAAAAAAAAAATGTACCAACCAACAGCAGTCTTTTTTTTATGCTGCCATACTTTAAGTATCCTTTGAACATATATTGAAACTTTGTTGTTTCCTAAGAGTTTTAGACTTTTTTTATAGTCTGTAAATGGTAAAGGTATTTCTTTGCTTTTTATCCTGCTAACCTAAGATGATCTTGGAAGAGCTTTGTCAGTCAGATCCTCCTGATGCTCAGCTTATCCTCCAGGAGCTGCACAAGCTGCAAGATTCCTCCATTCCCATCGGAAAGGTGAGTTTGGCCCTGACACTGGTGCAGAGTCTTGTTTGTCTCATCATGTTTTGACAGTTTTATTCTCCTCTAGCTTCTTTAGAAGTTAAAATGGTGTTCTTGCATATAATTTCACAAGAGTTACATGCACCAACATGAACTGTACCTTCTTTTATCCTCAGAGGAAGGATCAAAAGGTGGAAGAAGCTAAACGCAACTTCCAGACCCTGGTGAACTCTCTGCTGAAGAATGAAGCAGCCAGAAAACAGTTTTTCAAGGTTAAAAAAACAAACAAAAAAATCCTCACGTACATCTCCCACCTGATATATTGTCATGAGAGTGCTTTAAAATTGTATTTTCATTTATAGACTTTATTTTTACTTTCTATAAACATCTTGGATATGAAGGCAATGACAGAAGGCACTTCTAAATTATCTGTCACTCTTTGGTTAAATTTGGTAAATGCCTAAAAATCTTCAATTAATGCAAACTTTTATTAATGTACACTGACATGTACATTATCTTTGGTATCTTTGACACCAGGAGGAATTCCATCTTCACTATGGAGGAAACTATGTGGCCAGTCTAGAAAAGCTATTATGGGAGTTTCTAATTCGACTGGATAAACTATTACCTGTTCCAGATCTTGCTCAGGTATAATTCATAATAAAGTTCAGAACAAAACCCTTTTTAGTTTTTAAGAATATCAGATACATATACATATTATCTTTTTTTTTTTTTCCATTGCTGTAAGAATTTTTTGCTTTTGTTTGTTTTTGTAATTTAAGCTTCTGTTCATGTCATGAAAATAATCTTTGGTGCTGTCATGGCATATAATAAAGGAGAAAAAAATTACATGTGAATAGTAATATTATTATTGTTATTTAATTTTTTCTGAAAATTGTACATTTTAACCCTTTGTTGTTGGTAAAATTGTCTAAAATATTTAGGAAGAAGGAAACACTTTCTTGCACACTGCCTAAATATTAAAACAACGTTATATGTGAACTTCTATTAAACATTTTGTAATTCTTTTTGCATCGTGTAATGTTCAATAAAAAATATTTTCAAGTGTGAGTTCCAAGTATGGTCCTTTACACACAACATTTGCTTATAAGTTGCCAAAGTAAAAAAGTGAATTGCCTGATTAAAGTATTCAGGTGTGCACTTGCTGACTAGTGCTCCGCTTGGTCAAATGCTGAAGTGCTAATGCTGCCATTTGGGACAGGACCACTGTTTTGTTTATGTTCAATGCTTACCATTTTGTATTGTGATATATTATTCAGACAGTCTCATGGCTCAGTGGTGCCCCTGCTGTTCTGGAGGAGTGTGCGCGCTCTGCATCGCAGCCCCAGCTCCTCAGGACTCTGCTGCAGCATGAAAGATGCCTCGGGCACCTTGGCTCAGGTAAGTCTGGGAGATGAAATGATCAAGTAATTTCTGGAATCACAAGACTGAATTCTTTCCTTTCATGCCCCTAAGCATCTGTCTTGTCATCCTCTGATTTCTTTCCTTCTCTCGGTTTCAGCATCTCTTCTGTCATCTACTGGTGATGCGATCCTCTCTTCCCTTTCCCTCCCTCTTTCGGGTAGAGTGCTGCAGACCATCCAGTCAGAATCCACTCGCTTATCCAACAGGGTCACAAATCCCGCCCCGTCAACACCCAGAACCACTCGCAGAACAGCGAAGGAAACCCAGTCACAGGTCGCACCTGTGATTGGGTCCATTTCCAATGACACTCTCCAAAAAAACAACGAGAAGGTAGCAAGTTCAGGACAAGAAGTTGAAACAGCTTTTGAGATATCCAGAAATACCAGAAGCAAACAAAGATCATGTTCTAATAAAGAAATTTTGGAGAAGGATCCAGAAAAGGAGTATTTTGTGGGGAATATGCTGGTCACAGTGATCAGTCAGTCATCTGGCAGTGAAGTAGAAGAAGAGGAGGTGGAGGAGGGCAGCAAAGAAGAAATAAACAGTAGGAAGGGGAGTAGTGAGAGGGCAAACAAACTACCCAAAAAGACTGAAATCAAGAACAGAAATGGAAAAAGAGGGCAAGATGATACAAGGAAATATTCCACTAGGAGAAGCTCTGAGGACATCGAGTCACAGCAGGAAGCAGAAATGAGTGCTCTCCTCATTTCCTGCATGAAGCGCCAGCTGAGAGTTGTCATTCCCAGATTAAACGACAACGATCTTCCTGTCTGTCTGAATCATTTATCTTCTGATGAGAAGGAAAACACAAAAGACAGTGTGGGAAACAGTGACTCTGTGATGCGCAAGAGGAAATTTATTGATTTGACGCCAACGCCGGAGAAACGCATGACTTTATCTGTCAATAGACCGTAAGAACATGATTTAAATTTATTTGAATGTTATATAAAATCATTATTATAATTAATTAAAGTTTTTGTTAAGCTTCATTCTTATCTGAATTTCTTATTCCTTAAGAACTTCTACTTGCTCTCCGTGTATTCCCCTTGTTTTGCATCTTCCAGTCGGTAGTCCAGGTAAGTAAAAAAAAAAATTGTTTTTTTGGCTTTTATATGCCAGAGGTGTAACTTTTGGTTTTCCGTTTATTTTAGATACCCCGTCTCCCTCAGTTAAGTCATCAGATGACATCATTGGTGATTCTGATGATGAGAGATCAGACAGTGTCAAGAGAAAGGTTTGTAACTGCATCTACATGATTCCGACAACCAAACAAAAGTGTTCCGCTGTGTAGAACCAGCGACTAGAGTGTAGATTCAGCCTATAGAGCTTCTCAAGAGAGTATTTGCACAGTATTTACAGCAGGTTCTTGTGGCCACATACACACTAGCTAAATATAGTTGTTACTCTACTTGTGTTCTGTACTCACGGAGTACTTTGGTAGTTATGCTTAAGTCCATGTAGTGTCATTCAGCACCAAACTGAGCAAGTAGTTATTAATGCAGTGACTTCGCTCTCACTGAAAGCGAGTCTGCAATGTGTGTCTCTGTTCTCCAGCAGTGGTGTTAGCAAATCACAGAGGAGGAGGTACGTGTCTTTCTTTTTACAAATCCGTCTCTACACCTTAGTTGCTTTCACCAGCCCTGTGGTAGATTACAGAGAGATGTTTATGTATTATAAATGTTTCCAGTCACTAATATAACTTTATAACCAAACTAATATCACAGCTACAGCAAGTACACAAACATTTTGTTTACACACACCCCAAAATTTAGGGGATTCACTTGCGCGTGTTAATGCACTTTTCAGCCTGAAAATGTAGCTGTGTGTATGTGGCCCTATATAGCGTTTAAAACAAGTCATGCATGTTCTGTTAGAACCATAGACTGTATAAAAACATGGACGTAGTGTCCGTGACGTAACCCGTAGACTTCCGACGAGCGTTTTGAAGCCTAAAGTAGGCGGAGCCAGCCGTCGCCATCTTGGCAGCGCGTCACCGCACGTCACTCCCGGATAATCGAAAATGGGCAAATAGGTGGGAGCTGGCTGCTGAAACCACGCCCACCTAGCTCGACGGTGGTGACAGCAGCAGCAATCCACCTGTCACTCAAGTGGCCACGCCCTTAATTATACAGAACTTTAAGGCTTCATATAATTTAAACGGATGAGTTATAAAACAAATTCACCCCCCTCACAGTTGTCATGAAGGGCAAACTTAGCTATATAGACCAAAATCATTGTTTGAACCAGGCTGTAAACATATTTTTTTCTGCTGTAAAGTTGGGCATTTTAACATGGGGAGTCTATGGGATTGACTCCCTTTTGCAGCCAGCCTCTAGCGGCCAGTTGATGAATTACAGTTTAAGTCACTTCCTTGTTGGCTTCACTAGAGAGAGCGGGGCTCGGTTAGAACAGCATAATCCATATTGCATAAAATTGACATTGCACAAGGTTATTGCATTAATTGATTGCTGAACAATATGTAAGTGGTCATTTACCAAAATGGCCTTTTAAGATATATATTGTCTAAATTCTTGAGTCTAGGGTTAGGTTTAATATGTATCTGAACTGTGGTTGTTTGTTTCAATCTGACTTTTTCTTGAAATTTCCTGTCAGGTATTCAGTCAGCAGTATTGCAAAACAAAGAATGGTACGTATGTGCCCACACTGCGGGAGTTCTGGAATCCTGTGTTTTGTTCCACATTGTCTCCTGGAAGCAGACATTGATGCACTTTTGGAACGTTATGCTTGCTTAAAGACTTTGATGCTGCAGTGTTTGCTGTTATAGATAATACATGTATTAGTCATAAGTCTTAGATTTTATTTAAAAAAAAACAAGGTCTTTGCCATGTAGTGCATTTGCAACCAAGGAAACCTACCTGCTTTTAGGAAGTGCGCATTAATAATTATAATCATTTATTTTAATTGTATTTATCTGTATCATGTAGTATTATGTTGTTGTTACATGTAATATTTAAATAAAGAATTGTGTTTACTGCTATATGTATTTGCTCTTTTTGAGGGAAATGTATAATGCTGAATAAGGTGCCCTCCATCAGAGAAAACTTGGAAATATCAGGAAAAATGTTTCTATTTCTGTTTCCTTTTTAAGATGAGCTAAAATTAGTGTAAACATTTGTATCTTTAAAATCTAAAAATAATAGTAATACCAGTATTCCCAAATGACTGGAAAAGCCAATTCACTGGTTGAAAGATGTGGGAAACTATACATCAAAAGATTAAATGAATGTGATAAAATCTGCAAAAAATCATTTTATTACAATTAAACATTTGTAAATGTGTTATGAATTACTACACCAGCTGTTACAGCTGTATTGGGTCACTGAATTAGAAGGTTTCTATCTGATGTACAAGTACATGATTACTGTTACTGCCTCCATGCCGCTCCTCTTACAGTCTGCAGTTCATGCCTCCGGTTACAGTGATGGTCTCTCCGGTGATGTATGAGGCTTCGTCTGAGCACAGGAAGGCAATCACACCACCTATATCCTCTGGCTGTCCGAGTCTAAGAGGTCAAGACATTACATAAGAATCAGGTTTCCTGCACCAGAAAGCAACAAATGAAAGCTTATGAAAAGGAAGGAATAGCTTATGGACAATTACTGCAATGCTACCTTACAGGTAATGGGATTTTTTTTTTTTTTTTTTTACATCATCATGAAATCATACGCTTTAGCTATTTAAAAAAAAAACTGGTGCATAATAAATGTAATATTTTTTGTGATGCATAATGCTAGTGGCACAATTTAGTTTCCTACTCGTGCTAATGCAATTCTAGATTCATGATATTTCAAGCTCCACAGTACTATTAGTTTAAAAACAATTTCATTCATTGTCTTGACAGCAGTTGTACAAACCTTTTTATGCTTGTCTGTTTCAAGAACTCTTCTAGCACACCCTCATTTTCCCATAGCTACAAAAGAACAGAAGCAAAGGGTTATGCAGACAACCCTTGTAAAGTCTATAATTGATGTTATAAATTAAAATTAGACAAAGACGAGTTTCCAAGCTCTGAAAATGAAAGCCGTCAAAAATTGGTAGGAAATACTTACAGCAGCACTAAAACGTGTCTTGATGATGCCAGGGGCGACACAGTTGATCCGGATGTTACTGTGGGCGAGATCAGGAGCCAGCGCTCGAGTTAAACCCAGCAAGGCCGTCTTACTCACACTATAGGGGCCCAGACCCTAGGAGTCAAAGAGTGACGGCAAGGTGACCTCTCAACTAGTGCTGAATGAAAAGCAGCCGATAAAGTTAAACCCAATTAAAGAAACCACTTTAGTGCTATCAGTTCTTTTTGACAAGGTGTGCTGCATGATTAAACTTTACATAAGAGCAAGTAAACACCATACTTGCATTGGCTGGTACCCTGCGACTGATGACACAATCACAACTGACCCACCCCTGAAAATGAAAAGGTCCTTAGTTAGGCTCAGATATGAAGTTTATTTAAATAAAACAGCCAGTTTGGTTAGAAGGAAAGAAGCCGTCACATTCACTCCAAGTATCTGTGGTAGACATAAAGCGAATATCAGTACTGACACTACTGATTTTTTTTCCCCCATAGAAAAAGGTTCATTAAGGCTAATAACTTTGTCATACTTTGTCCCAGACTTCCTCTGTGGATTCTAATATGTTCCCAAAAAACGGGTTCACCGCTGCATTAGACACCAGTATGTCCACACCGCCACACTGTTCAATTGTCTGCAACAACAAAGTAAATAACAGCATTTTACATCAAAGTTCTTCACAAAATATATTATACATTAGCAAGTTTGCACAGACTTCTGGGTTTCTCGTAACATTTGCGTATATTCCTCAGTATGATTTCCAAAATGTTTACTAAATATTGACTAAAATGAGCGATAAAGGAACTCCTCACCATGTTAATGAGCTTGTCTCTATCTTCTGCTTTCCCCACATTGCATGTGGTGCCTATTACTTTTATATCTTTGCTGCGCAAGAGTGACACAGCCTTGTCAACGTTGGCCTGACGTCGACTGCTCACGACCACATGTGCTCCCCTCTGACCCAAAGCCTCCGCAGCTGCGAGCCCAATCCTGAGAAGACCGGTGAGTACAAGGGTCTGTCAGCATGTAATGCAAGTATTTTTGGATTCATGTTTACATTCATTTATATTGACATATGTTTTAGTAGTGTTAGAGACGGTGTGTTTTGTGCTGTGACGGCTACACACCCTTTTATTTCTAAGATATGGAACTAAAGAACAGTTGGACAAGAATGGAAATAAAGCATCATACCCATCTGTGGATGCAGTTACTATAGCAACTTTTCCTGACAAATTCTGTGGTATGTGATTAGACATCATTCTTCTGCCAGCAACAGGATTTGACCAAAGGCTTCTGGTTATAGTCTTCAACATAGCCTTGAGAAAAACAGAAAGAGAGTGCATAATTGCTACAGCACTATGTAGGAAAGTGGCATAAAGGTCATCTTGGGTACACAGTTACAAGTACACAGAATAGTTCTCCCGTTAACATTAATTACATTTCTTGACAAGCATTTGAAGTGAAAAAGTGTTTCTGTGAGGTACTTCAGAAACCACCAAGTTATCCTGCTTAAAGTTAATGTTACTTACACAGAGCTAACGTGAACTGCACAACAACGCATTCATTGTTGAAGTGAGCCAAGAGCGAATCGTGTTATTTTTAAATCTTGATAAACTGCTAATAATATAATTGTAAAGTATAGCTTAATAAGAAGAAAAACAGCTTTACCTACGAGCTGAGAAGGTCTGCTGTTCTGGTGGCACTTTGCAAGTAACAAAGATCAACGTCTCTCGTACGTAAACACCGTAGAAATATTATAAACTGGTAGATTGGCTGAACGAGACTCAAAGGTCCGAGTCGGTAAAATGATCCGAACTTCCCATCACTATTGTGAATTATGTGTCTGAGAAAGGGCGGCGATAAACGGTCCGGAAGTCGTCTCTTATTGGACTGAAAATAAATTTCTGAATAAGACTTATCCTATTGCAATTCATTCTTGATTTTATGTGCAATTCGATGGATACTAATGTTTCTCTGGTGTCATTAATCAGGTGTAAACTATTGCACAAATCCCCAAGAAGGAAGTAGAGAGTAGATTCGATTTTTGCGTGGTGCCTGTAACTTTTTACAGCGCTGGTCAGAACTGACCAATCACAGATCAGTGTGATTACCGGATGTTTGACTGGATGTTTTTATTTATGATTTCATATAGATTTATGGGCCATATTTTTATTTTTATGTCCGGTATTAAGAGTTGGAATTAATTGATTCAATGTTTTACATTTTAGTGTTCAAACGTACCCCAAAAAATTGAATGCGGGTCAGTGGAGGAATCAGCTCTCTGATCCATCTGAGCCCTCATGCGCCCTCTGGAGGAAGATACTAGTCTCTATGGCTAGTCTCAAGGAATATTAATGAATGAATTAGTTAAAATTAATTAACCACTCATTCTTAAAGATCCACCTAATATATTAGTAAAGTATGTTATTTCAAGTAAACTTTGATATATTGTAGATTGCATAGGATTCATAAAATCCCAGCTTTTACTGTTAAAAGCGTGTGTACGTGTGCTGGTTTTGCACTTGTACCTGTCCTGTACAGTTCTTAATTTGACTATTGCAGTGGTACTTTTAGTAAAAATAGGATATGGTTGGAGCTGAGCAGAAAAGTGCAGTCTTTCTTGATCACTTGATTTACTTATTTGAAAGTAATTGAATACCAGCTTGTGCATATCACACAAGGTAAGTGGTTGCAAACAATTGATTTTAGCTACATTTAAATAAACTAATTCAGATGAAAGTTAAATTGATTGCAACCTTTTACATTAATTTTTTTTTTTTTTGTAGATTCAATTAATCATTTTTTGCATTTGCACTTTTATTTGAGCCTTTTCTCCAGTCTGACAGAAACATAAGAAATTTACAAGAGGAAATTCCTAGTCTGTGTAGTTAGTAAGATGTTTATACTTTAATGTGAATTTGGTCAGAAGTTTACATTAGAGGCGGCTGTAACCAGAAGCAGCACTTGCCAATGTTTGTAAAAACAAATAATATACAGACAGACAGACAGACAGATAGATAGATAGATAGATAGATAGATAGATAGATAGATAGATAGATAGATAGACAGATAGAGAGAAAGAAGTCCTCCACTAGAGGGCATGATGCACTGTAGGAATCGTGCTGTGTCGGGCACAATGAGGGGGAGCGACCATATGCGCTCAACTGTAATTCAAAACCAAGAAGGCCAGGGTAGGGCGAAGCGAGACGTGTATCCCCAAAGAAAGAAAAGAAAACAACAGCCGTGCATTGCAGTCTTTTGAGAAGATATGATTTGCGACGTTTGATTCTACTTTTGTTTTTCCAGATGATTTTTCTAGACATGTGAACGGTAAGACGAGAATTGCTTATTTAGTTAACATTTTACACTGGCTGATCGCCGCTTGTTTGCGTCTTTGTGACTGAATTAAAATGCATCCCGTTTTTTGAAAGAACGTTATTTATATACCTAATGCCTTTGGCACTGGTTTATCCGGAGAATTCGGGCTTTTATTGTTTTCTTTATTTTATTTCTTCGTTTGTTTAGTCCTCTGTTTGTCTCATTGGGGTTCTACTGCATAAAAGAAACCTTGAGATGTCTTGGATGGAAAACGAAACATGGCTTAGGACTGTGATTTTTTTTTTCTGTTGCAGCCTGGTGCAGTTTAATTTAGCAAAATTACTTGAAATACGCTAGGTAAACAGGATTATAATTTGCCATCTTTTTAATAAAAAAATATATAGATGATATCCTGTGGACTCTGGTCTCAAAAGGCCAGTGTCCTAGCCTTATAGTAGGCGGTTGAGCCATCATATAGCCCCTTAATCCTCTGTCCAATCAGGGTGGGTAAATTTAAATACCACATTACAGCTGTACTTAAAAGTTAACAGCCAAATTCGCTTGAAATAAGATCTTTTTTGTCTGAACTCCACTGGTGGAGCCCCACAGCTGGTCTGACTAGTTTAGCTGCTGCAGCTGACTGAAAGTGAACTCTGTATTACTTACACACTACTATACTATTAAGGTTAATCTAAAATGCGTTTATTTTGATCCTCCAGGTTCAAAACTGACAGATGTGATGAAAATCACAGACAGCAAAGGACGACAATCATGGTTTTGAGAAATTAATCTTTTTGGATCATGGTATTTACCACCACTGCACAGTTCAGGTTAATGGAAAACCAGATCTGCAAAACATGCAGATGAGTCACACAGTGCACATGTGAATGGGATACAGTTTCTGTGGTGAGCCCATGTGGAATTAACACATCCAAAAACTGAGGAGAACCAGCTTCAATCATGTCCCTATCGGTAAGTGTGTGCAAGTCACCACTGTAAAACACTCTGCTGTCCAGTCCTTAATATTCATATCCACTGCTAGTATGGAGGAGGGGGAACTGGGGCTCAGCTTGCCTCAGAGCACCACATCCCCGGGGGGGGGTGAGAGAATGAAAGGGAAATTTAGAGGTAAAAAAGGGGATGACAAAAGGACCTAAAACTGGGGGACAGATGTTGAGCCCCTCCCCCACGAGTCTTCCTCATTATCATCAACTCAGCGCCTCTTTCCCTTAATCACTAATTCTCTCTCTCCCATAATCACAGACCTCTGCCCTTACTTATGCATTCTCTCTATCAATATTGATTTACCCATGAAGGCAGAAGTGTGGTGTTCTGAATACAAAAGACCTTGAGGCAACCCATTACATTCGTAACGTCACTAACTGTACGGCTCATAAGCGCTGCCCTTTTCGGAGGCATTTAAATGAGCAGTTCTTCTGTAGGCTTTATGTATGCCAAGAATTTAGGTCAGCAATTAAATTGCTATGTACTGACCATCTTTTAAGCTTCTTAATCTAAGCCATATTTGTGTGTTCTTTAAATGTTTCAGCTATGAGACTTAGGTTTTTTTGGCGTTGACCATGGCCTTCATCGCCTTTATGTTGTTGTGATGATGTGCTAGTTCTGTTTGTTAAGTAAATGGGAAAACATATTGATTTGGTCACACAGGTTGATGAACCTGGTTGAAGTGGCCTCTACGTATTTCCTTTTTTGATTTCCCTTACTAAGACAATGCAGCTCAAACGCTGCAGAAGTAGAGTCAGCTGAAGGCTCAAATAAATTCAGTTTAACAAGTACATTGAATTTAAACAATAATTGAATTACATTGTTGCTAGCATGCCCATTCCCATTGAAGGACTCGGTTAAAGCATTTCTTCTGTCTGTCTCCCTTTTTTATTTATGCAGGAATTTATTGTTTTGCTGCCTTTGTTGCATTTACATTTACATTCATGCTTTTAACAGACGCTTTAATCCGAAGCAAATTACAATAGAAGAACATGAGCAATTTATCACAGAGCCAGCAATATTCATAGAGTACAGTGCTAGGTTTATTAGAAAGCTAGACTAAAAAATAAGCTAGTCCAGAGGTGATTGATGTCTTTATAGGTTTTATTTAAAGCTTTGTTTGGTTTCTTCTCCTCCTCCTGATAAGTTGTTTTTTACTGTCTTGTAGACGGTGCTTGCAAAGGCACTTTTTGACAATGCCGCTGAAAGCCCAGAGGAGTTAGCGTTTCGCAAAGGTGACATCCTGATGGTTTTGGACCAGGAGCAGGACGGTGGACCAGGGTGGTGGCTTTGCTCCCTACATGGCCGCCAAGGAATTGCCCCCGCCAACCGTTTACGCCTTCTCCAAAATGCTCAGAATCCGGCTACAAGCGCAGGTACAGATCCCCGACGAGCTCCTAGTGTGGACTCGGTCCATCTGTCGACTAGCCAGCAGGGCAGGGTAAATGGACTGAGCACTGAAGATCCAGATGGGGTGTATCTCTCACCCCCCAGCTTAGCTGAAGGGGTGTACCAAAGCCCTGGGGCTGCTCTTGCCCCAGCCAGGTCTGGAGAGCTGCGTCACTCTGATGGAGGAAGACCACGATCGCATTCTAGTTCCGGAACCAGGCCTCGTCCGGACTGGGGGGATGTGGGTGTGGCAGCACGACCCCGCTCACCCTCACTTAGAGGATGGGGTGGCGAGTCAGGGACCCTCTGCCAGACTCCCACCTCACCTGCGCCAATGGCAGCACAACACAGATCACAAGGTGCACTGGCATCCGATTCAGTGTACCTGACTCCAAGTGCTGTTCCCAGGTCTGCAGCCGAAACATCAGGGGAGGCTAGGTATTTAAGTCCACGGGATGCAGGGGCCGGTAATTCTGATGGATGCTACTTGGTGCCTAGACCAGCTGTCGCTGCGTTGACCAGTGAGAATTTATATCAGACTCCTACAAGTGGTGCCCCAGTGGCAGGACAGTGTGTATCGGGAATGACTTCCAGACTTACGGATGGGATTGCACCCAAAAGCAGCCCATCTTCTTCTATTAGTCCTTCTCAGAGTAAGACTGGCCAGGATGCCCCAGGGATGTACCAAACCCCAACCCCACCTGGAGGTGCCATATCCAGGACCCCTCAGTCTGACCGCAAACACCCTGCTGGAACTGTAGGAGTGTCTGGAGCCTCAAAACCAGGCCAGAATCTTAAGCAGACACCTACCTCGGCCCGAGGATCCCAAAAGTGTACTACTTCAACTCCTCCGGTTGGTCGAGGAAAACTGGCACAGGGTGGCCTGAGAGAATCCCCTCTACTCGCCAGGGCGGGAAAGTCCGGAGTACCAGGGTCCCCAAATTTTGGTCGCAAACCGCTTCCTCCAGCACCTCCTGTTAGAAGTGTGACCAGGAAGGATTTACCTCAGTCTAACTCGGTTCCAATCACCAACCCTGTTCTCCAGGCCAACCCTGTACCCCCGCAGACAAACATGCTGGAGGAAGAGAGACAGGGAAGTAAAAATGGACACATGCAAGCGGACGAGATGAAGAAGAACAGTGAAACAGTGACCAAGAGAGAGAGTGCAAGTTCTCAGGATGAGAAACTTAGTGAGGAGGTGAGATAAATGAGAACTTGATTGGAAAAAAGAAATAGGTTGTAGTTCTGCAGAAGACGGAGGTGTTTTCTCTGAAGAAATAGTGGAGATTATGCCATGTTTAATGCTTATCCTTATGTTCTTCAGGTATATGATACACCTCCCACAAATAGGTGGCAGCATCCAATTCCTGCAGTGCCTTCTGAGGAGGATGATGGGATCTATAACACCCCTCGTGCTGTACCTCTACACACCGACCAGGGCTCAGAGGTAAGGAATCAAACACAAAAGGAAATGCAAGGCAGAATGTTGATCTTGCTCTTGTCCACACAATAAAAGTGAATGAGGACAGAGGTTGTCTAGCTGCAAAAATCAGGCGAAAAGCACCATAGAATTATCCATACAATGTCTTTTGAAGCCATACGATAGATCTGTGTGAGGAACAGACCAGAACCTACGTTTTTTTTCGCTGAAAATCATGCCCCCTTTCATAGCTCTGATATCTCTTTTGGAATGCCACACATTTAAAGTAGTACATTGAGGTTAATCGTGAGCCACCCAAGTAGAAATGGTCATTAGCTTGATTGGTATCAAATGCTAATGCAATGTGTCTTCACTACTGTTTAACAGTTTGGAGTATCGTATGTTAGGCAAGGCTGCATTTATTTGATAAAAAATATATAATCGAAACATTAATATTGTGAAATATCATTACGGTTTAAATTAGTTGTTTTCTTTTTTAATATATTTTAAAATATAAATTATTCCTATGATACAAAGCTGAATTTTCAGCAGACAGTCTTCAATGGCACATGATCCTTCAGAAATCATTTGAATAAGCTTTTTTGATGCTAAAGAAATATTCTTATTTTCACTGTTCAGAATTCTTTGATGAATAGAACGTTCAAACGAATGTGTATTTGAAATTCAATTGCTAAAAAAACATCTACTTGTAAATATCAGAGGTTTTGTACATTTACACACAATCTCCACATTTTCACATAATAGGGCCTTTCGCACCGCTTTAGTTCCAGAACTAAATGTACAGTACTAAAGTATTGGGACGATTTTGCGCGAACTATTTCCCAGTACTATTTAAAGGGTTGCATTCGCACCGACAGTGTGTACTAGGAACCGGTCGACAGCGACGTAATTTGTGCGTGGCGTTCAACAACGGAAACAAAGAAAAACAACGTTACCAACAGGGAGGATGGAGTGTGATCGCTGTGATCGGAGCTGTGTTTTTGTTGTGTCTCGCGGGTTTCACAATAATGGACATGGAAAGTCGACGTATACGTAAAGTGATTGAAAGAACGGAAAGGAGGACTAAGAATCTCCAACGACAACTGGCAGTGCTACATTTGCTACAAGTGCCTGCACTTCAGCGTCCGTCCATCTATAGCTGTTCTCCATACTTGTGAAATAAGTTGACACAATGTTTACAGTATGTTTACACGGCGTTTTAAATCATGGCGGGTGAGGGCGTTCTCGTACGCGTTTGGCCAATCAATGTCTACTTACGTCACGATTAGTACCAGTTGTGCTGGTTAGACCCTGCTCCGGAGTTGGAGCTAATTTGGTTCTCGAAAAAGGCAGTCCGGTACTAAAATCGCACCCAGTTCCGGCGGTGCGAACACGCCAAAAAGTGGGTAGTTCCACAATTAGTTCTGGTACTATGAAAAGGTTCCTGCGGTGCGAAAGGCCCTAATCTCTCCTTTGTTTTTCCTCTCGTTGTTTTTCTTGTTTCTCATTCTCTCACTCCTCTCCTATTCCTTTGCTTTTAAACCACACCTTTTTTTCTGCTATGAGCTAATCCCATGTAACACTTTTCTCTTGTTCACACAAGTCACAGCAGTCTGGCTGGTTGGGCAAATTAGCCAGACCCATGTGGCTCTATTCAGCCCTCCACCCACAATCTTTCTCTCCCCTTTCCCTCTCATTTTTTCTTGTTAATCCTCACTGAATCCTTAGCAATGGATTTTTGTCCTTGTGCAGAGAATCAATTGTAAATAAACGTATATTGCATTTAAACATATAAAATAAACAAAAAGGGATTTTTGCTCTTAATCCATATATATTATTATTATTACTATTATTCACTGTCAAAGTGGAACCTGTCACATGGCAAATTAGTCTTACTGATTCTCTAGTAACGTATTGATGGTGACCAAATACTCAGGAGACACTCCAAGTTCATTAAACTGTGTGCTATTAGAGAACACATAGTAAAGGCTAGAATACACTACACAACGTTTGCCTGCTTTTTTTTGTCCTGATTTGCAGTCTGGAGAAGTCAACAGAGCTAATTGACAGATTTTGAGCAGGCAGAGTTGACAGATTTCACCAAAAATCATGTAGTGTGTGAAGAGCACAGATTTTTTGCTTCAGACCATATCGAGCTTGTTTAATATTTTGAACTGATTATGAAACACGTGTTGTTTTCATTTGTCATGCATCTCCTAGCAACAAGACACATTTTATGAATGAGTCTGTTGTGTTCGGAATTACTTGAAAGTCTAGTAGTGTGTGATCCTCAGTTGTTTAGTGTATGATGCCCAATTTTTTCAGTCTTAAATTGAACAGTAGCCGAGACTCCCACATAACAGTCATAGAAAACCATGATTCATGCTTTATTATGGCACAATTTGCACAGTTGAATGGAGTTTGGGTTCCAAAATCTTTTGTAACTCTTTATAAATTAGTAAACAGTGAGTAACTCTTTCGTATCTTTCAGATTTATGATTTTCCCACTCTGGCCCTGAATTCCTCCTCTGACCATCAGCAGCAAACCTACAATATTCCAGGATCAGCTGCTGTGGCTGGAGATGCAGAGGATGAGGATGTGTACAGTGTTCCCAGTCTTCCTGGTTTACCCTTGGAGGCAAGCGAAATGCCGGGATTAACTGCAGAAACTGCGGGAAATGGACGTACCTATTCGATTTCCAGTCCTAGAAAGCAAGACTTAACCTCCGAAGATGTGTCAGAACCTGATGGAGGCATCTACGACATGCCTGCCCTCACTCTGGAAATCCCAACACGCCGTTTGTCTGTGTCAAGCACCGGCTCCGGGGACATCCAGTGGAAAGCATCTCTTTCTGCTCTAGTCCAGTCTGCTCTGACCTCCGCCTCTGTCACCACCACCCCATCCCGAGACCTCGCCTCCGCATTGGCTGAGATCCTTTCTGTCTGGAAGGCTGGGCATGTTGGTGATGTTCCTCCAGTTCTCCAGCAGGCTTGGTCCCGTCTCTCTGACCTCCTTCCTGCCCTTTCGGTGTGCAGTACTGCCCCCCCAGCTGACGGTCTGCTCACGATGGTCCGCTGTGCCCTTGAAGACACCGTCTCTCTTTTACAGAGTCAAGCACGACCTCGTTTACCTTCCCAGGAGTCTCTGTCTCGGAGACCTCTACCTGCTTTGCCGGTGGCAGAGGTCAAACCGATCTTAGGGGACATGGGATCACGGAAGGGCAGCTGGATCCAGGAACGACCGCTGCCTCCTCCGCCGACCGCTGCCTTCCCTTTACCCCTGGCACCAGTTTCTTTAGCTCCAACAGTGGGAAGAATGGAGGATGAGGAACAAGGAAATGAGTATGCAGGAATCGGTCTAACTCCTACACCACTGCCTTCATATCCTGTAGGTGATAGTGTGGGATACGTCAAACTGCAGGTTAGACACCTGTTTTATAAAAAGATTGTGGAGCATGCATGGATATAATGCCGTAAACTAGAGCATACAAACATAAAAAGAGTAAATGTTCATTACACTCTGATGTTATTGTGTCAGTTTTTATTTGAGTATGAACACAAGTGTTTATCAGGCAGAAGCTTGAAGCATTGTACTTATCAAACAAAAACATCAGTTAAAGGAGACATATTATGCCCCTTTTTACAATATGTAATATAAGTCTCTGGTGTCCCCAGAATGTGTCTGTGAAGTTTCAGCTCAAAATACTCCACAGATCATTTATTATATCATTTTGAAAATGCCTAGTTTGAGTGGAAGCAGAAACACGCTGTTTTTCGGGCCTGTCTCTTTAAATGCAAATGAGCTGCTGCTCCCCGCCACCTATTCCAGAATAGAGCTGTGCCATTACATCTCTTTTGGTTCTGATTATCATGTTTATCGTGCTGAAATCATACATTTTAAACCATATTAGTGTAAACTTCTGATATACGGTTTTCTGAGTGCAGTGCACACATACAGAAAGCAGCCACCACACAGCATGTGAGTACTAAACTTAAGTTCTCATTCACAAACAAGTTTACATTAAAAACACACATGAGTTACAAAAACAGTCGGTTATGTCTGTGAAGGTAAACAGCTGGGAAATAAATCTTTTTATTTATTTATTTAGTTTATTTTAGATCTGTGTGGCAGCAACATTATACAGTAAATAAATCAATAAATGCACTGCTCTCTTGTCTGCTCTGAGGCTGGGACTCTAAACAGTGTTCTGTGCTCGTCTGTGCAGCCAAAGGCAGAACAGTTAGCATGTTTTGCTCAAACTTGTAAGGTGGGAGGAGTTGGATCTGGATCCAACCACGCCCCCTGGATCTTGTGTTCTGCAGTGAGGACCATCTCTGTATAAATTTACAGATTAAGTGGCAGTAATATTATAATGAAATCCCTTTGCGAAATCAGACGCGCTCGTTTTTTCAGACGCTTGCAGAAAAAGGCTTACCAAAGCAAAGTTACTGGGTTCATCTTTTTCATGTTTCCTTGGTTGGTAGATGCACCGGGGACCTGATTATAGCACTTAAAACCTGGAAAAGTCAGATTTTCATGATATGTCACCTTTAACAAAATAACTTTCATGCCAACTTAATATTTATACACTCTTATGATTTATCTTTCTGTCTTGTTCATTCCGTCAGACATTTACTTCTCTTTTCACTGTCTGTTCATGTTTTGGTGCCTGTATTCGTCTTTGTTGAAACTTTTCTGTGGTCTGCAGTTCTCTTTTTGTGGACATTTAGATTTTTTGTTGCTCTGTTTTAGGGGAAGCCAGAGCCTCCACCAGACACCCGTACAGAGCACAGTTCTTCACAGCTTATCACCACAACTGATAATAAAGTAAGTCTTTTAAACACTAGAAAAGCCATTGTAGAAAGATAGTAACATTTAAATAGTACCTTAATCAGACACCATTGCTGACTGATTTGGATCAAACTTTGCAATCTCCTCAATACACTACCATTTACAAGTTTGGTTTCAATAAGATTTAAAAAAAAAAAAAAAAACTTACACTAGGATACACTATTTTAATAAAAAGGGACTGTAAATATTTACGTTGTTGCAGATAAATTATATTTCAAGTAAATTCTGTTCTTTTGAACTTTCTATTCATCAAAGGATCCAGAAATAAATTTATCTCAGTTTCCACAAAAAATAAAAAGAAGCACAACTGTTTTAACATTGATAATAATAAGAAATGTTTCTTGAGCACTAGATCAGCATATTAGAATGATTTCTGAAGGGTCATGTGACACTGAAGACTGGAGTAATGGCTGCTGAAAATTCAGCTTTGCAATCACAGGAATAAATTACATTTTAAAATATATTAAAATAGGAAAGGGTTATTTTAAATTGTATTACTTTAATGTTTGACTGCATTTTTAATCAAATAAATCCAGACTTCCTGAGCAAGAAACTACTTTAAAAACTTTTTTTTTTTAATTGGTCCTAAACTTTGGGACATAAATGTATGTATTTTTGATCTGTACTCGCAATTTTTTCTTAACATGTTCAGTGATATAACAATGACAATATTTGGGGGGAAAAAAACTATAAACCTGTGTAAATACAAGATATATTTTCTACATTTTGCAGGAATTCAATTCACAACAGAGCTCATTCATTAAGTCATAGTTTAACTACTCCAAATGACAAACTTAATGTAATGAAACGTTATTTTAGTTAAGTATAACATACTGAAATGCCAGATTTGCAGCTATGCTGTAGGCATCTAATTATGCAATTGTAGGTATTTTCAAGAAGGTTAGGGTCTGTGTCATTTGTGCGTTTATATGAATAATTTAGTTCTCCGTTTCTTTCCAGTTGCGTCCATCACCCCCGGTCTCTCTGTCTCTAGAGGATTCAGAGCTACTCTCTTTCTACTCCTCCCAAAGTCTCTCTCACCTTTCTTGCCTGGCCGATGCCATCGATTCCCTGTTCACAAGTGTCCAAGGGAACCAACCACCCCGAGTCTTCGTTTCCAGGGGGAAAAGTCTCATTGTAACTGCACACAAACTTGTCTTTATTGGGGATACACTTGCACGGCTACTCAGCTCTTCAGACCTCAGAGCAAAGGTTAGAACATAGATACTCTGGTCAGAAATGTTATTGAGAGTTTTTGTTCAGGTGTTATTGTACAAATATTTGATTACCAGTGAATGTACTTAATGATTCACGCCACAACAAATCAAATTGTGAGTCACGGTTGATAACCCAAGGGCAATAGTCAACATGAAGAGTCTGGGAAGTGAACAAGCGTTTGGTAAACATGTTGACGGGTCAGTTTCCAGCAATGATGTTATAAGCAGGTGACATTATTTAACCGCATTCATACACAAACACTGTTTGTCTCCTCAGGTCACCACCTCCAGTGGACGCCTCTGCCAAGCTCTGAAGGCTGTTGTCGTGGCAACTAAGGGTGCAGCCCAGAATTATCCTTCAGTCCCTGCTACGCAAGAAATGGTGGACAGAGTAGCCGATCTATCCCAGCATGCAGCTGGTTTCTCTGGGCTTTTGCAGCGATTAGCTGAGATATCTTGATGTTATTTGTGGGCAGTTTAACCTTTGTTTTCACAGTGGAATGCCTTATTATTTTTTTGAGGATGCATCAAAAGCGTGTCACTGCTTGTATTAGTTCAACAGTGATAAAATGATCAAACAGTTAGTGAGTATATGTTGGAGTGTATCTGCTTGCCTGTGTTGGTTTTGACACTTTAGACTGGTCTTTATTTCTTTTTTTTTTTTTTTTTTTTTGTGGTGCCAAGCACACTTAAACGTTTTAATAACTTATCGATGGATGTTTTGTTTGAAGATGTTTGCAACCTCAGGCACATTTTAATAGCTTTATTTTGTCCCCTTAACCATATTGACATCGATGAGGTAAAAGTGATCTTCTATATTTAAGGGTGCTCTTGTAAACTGGTCTAATTATTCAGTTTGTTTGTAAATGTGAAGTGGCCTTGGTGTTATAGAGATTGAAGTGACTAATTTGACAGCCCAGGAGGTTTCAGTTGTGCTGCACATGTAACCAAAACAGATAAAGCTAACCTAGTTTCAAATGTTAAACAAGAAGGAATGCTTGATTATTTAAACAGACATGAAGAAAACAGTACTTTTTGAATAAGTGATTCAACAATTTATTGAATTTTGGGAGAGCATTTCCCACAATGCTGATTCAGAGATAAACCTGTCTGTCAGGTCCACTCAGCCTCTTTCTTCACACTCTTTGTTTCACTCATTTATTTTTTTTCTTCCCATATTTCTCACACTCCCACAGTCGGTTTGTTCACATGCTCACAAAGGCAGCTTAATGGTGAAGCAGTTTGGGCAACAACTCTTGCACAATAAATATCATACATGGTTTTTGTTTTTTAACAGGCTATGCAGCATTTCTGAAAACAGCAATATATATCTAGTAGCTTCCATAGTGGCAGTCGAAATGCTGGTGCTTACAGTATCTTGTACTCAAACAGGCTTGGTTCTAACCAGACAGAGCTTTGTGTATCTATTGGACAGTGCTCACACAGGTTGAAACATGCACCTGTTTCCCTCCTGTCTTGAAAAATCATGTCGGTGTCATAAATGTATTGTCATGTTTACAAGACGCCCTCATAGTCTGTATCTCAGCCCATTCCTCCATCTGTTAATTCCTCCATCTGCTCTCTTATTCTGGCTCCTTCCCCCGTCTTTGTCTGTAAATACCCACATCTCTACTTTATATATACAGGATTTACATGTTGGCCACCGGTACAATGCTATCAGTGTTATTCTTGCTGTTCGACTTTGGTTCGGTTTGACTGGTTCATTACATCTTTACACTTACTGGCTCTTGCAATTTAATAATTCAGCCTTAAAAAAATGTCATAGTTTAAATCTCAAGTAGCCTTCCCTTTATTACTGCCTTTTTGAAAAAGTGGCCTTTTTAGTTTTTACTTATTTTGTCAGTCCTGTCACAATGGATAAAGTGGATTATAAAGTGGTTAAAAAGTGCTGAAAAGTCCAATTAAGTGAATTGAATTCTGAGCTGATGTAGATGGTTTCCTCTGGTGTTGGTGTGTTAGTTGACTCAAAGTGACATCTGGTGGACTTTATCAGTATTACTACACAAACTACTTGGATAAGTAAAAAAAAAAATACAACACCTCAACAGGTACTTCAGAGTATACTTCTGGTAGATAGACAAGCATCATATTTTATGCTTTTGAATGAGCTCTCATGTCCCTCTGTAAAAAATAACTATGTACATATATAAACATTTCAATTATACAAGTCCTCAAGCAAGCGTTCCTCTCAAAAGGCTCATTTATCTTAAAGGCACAATATGTAATTTTCGCCGCTAGAGGGCGCGTATTCAAAATAAACAAATAGACAAAGGCGTAGTTTGATGACGCAGTGACTGAGTGTGGAGTCATGGGAGTTTTCTTCTTCATCCCCACAGCCGATGCAATCCGACGGGACTCGGGCAGAAATCATGTTCATGGATGAGCTAATGATTTATTAACGTAGTAGAATGAAGGCTGGGTGAGGCTGAAAGCCGTCGAAGCGAAACGAGACCGCTGAACGAGCGCGACACACGGCTCGAAAGCAGCGGAGCTTTTATTATGTACCAGTCGACCGCTTCCGCTCCTTCCGGTCGTGTGTATGTGGGGAAAAAAAGCAGCGCTGTTTTATCATACTAGATACATTTGAAAGTTCTGTTATTATGCTACTCTGTGCGGTTGTCACCGGTCTATTAAAACGCACAACATATTAAAGCGTCTTTGGTGTTTCCATGTTTTCTACAAAACAAAACCGGAAATCGAGGGGTTATGACGTCATTGGCAGGCGACACAATGACACTATGGACACGCTCCGTGTCACTAGTTAAAATTGCTTATTTCTCTGGATTTAAACATTCTTCAAAACATTTGGGATAATGGAAGTACACAAGTCAGCAAAATATATAACAATGTTCTAGTGGTTTTTGGATATTTTAATCAAAAAATCTTACATATTGTGCCTTTAAGTTCTTAAATTAAGTGCTTATAGTAATGCTTAGATTGATGGCCCTATATAGTTATATTTATTTGATTTTGTTAATCAAATGTCTGCATGGCTTTAAGTTGCTTATTAAAGAAATATATGCACACATAACCAGGGATGTTTCATGCGACTTTGCATTAATAATTCAAAGTTTGCTTTAAGAATGTGATTTTTCTTTTCATTTGGTACCAGAATGTATTTTTGACATGCATATTTTGTGCTTCTTTACATTATGTTGATGTTCATTTTGACATTTTGTTTGTAAGACACTCCACAGGTACTTTGCATTTAGGGAGTCTTTGGTACTTGTCAAATGTTGAGATTCTTCAAAATACATTTTTGTTACTAAACAAAGTTGTGGTTATTTCAGTTGTTTTGTCCTGTGTTGTATTTTTCTTGTTTAAAATGTGACCCTGGACCACAAAACCAGTATTAAGGGTCGATTTTCTATAATAGACCTGTAATATGTATAGATCTATACATCATAAATAAGCTTTCCATTGATGTATGGTTTGTTAGGATAGGACAATATTTGGCCGAGATACAACTATTTGAAAATCTGGAATCTGAGGGTGCAAAAAAAATCTAAATATTGAGAAAATTGCCTTTAAAGTTGTCCAAATGAGGTTCTTAGCAATGCATATTACTAGTCAAAAATTAAGTTTTGATATATTTACGGTAGAAAATTTTATAAAATATCTTGATGCAACATGATCTTTACTTAATATCCAAATGATTTTTGGCATACAAGAAAAATCGATAATTTTGACGCATACAGTGTATTGTTGGCTATTGCTACAAATATACCTGTGGTTCTTATGACTGGTTTTGTGCTCCAAGGTCACAAATGTTTATGCATTAGTATGTTTCAGTGATAATCAGCCTTTGCTGGTCTAGCTAGTCCAACAGTCGAGATTTAGCTTGTGAACAGACTGGTTTCCCAGCCTAACCAGGTGAAAAGTACTGAAAACCAATCTAAACCAGCAAATAGAGCATCCTGGTAGACCAGCAAACTGACACATTTTAGGATGGTTTTAGAAACTGAATTAAGCCATGAACGTCTTGTTGTGTTATGTTATGAAGGACACAGGCGCCATAATGACTATTGCAGTGCAATTTTAAACCGTTGCTGTAACTTAAATATCCTGGATGCAGACTGCATATCGCAAGGAGAAGAGCTGAAAGCTTCGTTCTGGCCCAGGGCTGTCCAAACTCGGTTCTGGAGGGCCGGTGTCCTACATAGTTTAGCTCCAACTTGCCTCAACACACCTGACTGGAAGTTTCTATGCCTAGTAAGAGCTAGATTAGCTGGTTCAGGTGTGTTTAATTAGGGTTGGAGCTAAACTCTGCAGGACACCGGCCCTCCAGGACCGAGTTTGGACAGTCCTGCTCTTGAATCTGTTTTCGTCGATCTGGCTCTCTCTCTTCCGGAGATCAGAGCGCGGTGATGCGCACACAGTGCGCTCGTGCACGGCCCCAGAAGTTCGTGAAGCAAAATGGCGGAACTCGAGGATGTTACGTTAGACGGCAAACCGCTTCATTCGCTTCGTGTGGCGGATTTAAAAGCCGCCCTGGAGCAAAGAGGGCTCGCCAAAAGTGGACAGAAAAATGCACTCATTAAACGGCTGAAAGGGGTGAGTTTGGTCAAAGGGCGGGCGTAAACCGTGCGCTTGCTGTCAAGTTGAGCAGAGCCGAGAGCGACAGACGGACAGAGCGACAGACAGACAGGCAGACAGGTGTCGCTGCTTCGAGAGCGGGAATGATCGTCGCGTGCATGTGGATAGTTCGAATCGTTTACCGCGCCGCACGGCAATTGTTTTCCATTATTTGTGCAGTTATATCACGTAATTTTAATAATACAGCAGTACGGGTGTTTTCTAAACAGTCTGTGGGTCATTACACGCCGAGGTCGCGGAGTTAACGTCGTGCCCGCGCGTCGTGTGTTTGTAGTGGGCTGTGCGCGCGCGCTTGTCAGCCTCGTGTGATGGATGCGTGTTTGACACTCGCACAACATTTATAAACAAGATAGACATAACCAGTAGTTTCTAGTTTCTACAGATGTAAGTGGAATTACAAATGATACTCGCGCTCGTTAATCACTTGTGGGCATTTCCTGTGGGCTATTATATGTAAATCACTCAACTAATTTGGTTTTAAATGCCGCGCTTTAGGGGGTCGGAGTATTTCACACTTCCAGTTTCGCATTCACGTGAGTGACTTTTTCTTTCATTGCCTATTTTCCATCGACGGTTAGCATAACGACCGGTAAACTGTCAGATTAACGCAGTCATCTGCGAAGTATATGCTAAAGTAGTGAATAATGTGAAAGGCTAATGCCACTCCCACCTCTAATATAAACACTTCATTCAGCGACGCTGCTTCACTCACTCTCTCTTGTATCAAACCGCAAGCGGTCATGTTGTGCTGCTGGTCGGGTAAATGAGATATTCTTTTTATAAGTTCTCGGACCTTTTCTTTATACAAAGTGTATTGAATAGGTTTGTATCGCAAGAAACATGCTTGATCGGATTTAGGAACCTAAACAGAGAGTGTTTCTGAAAAATACTGTTCATTTGTTTACTGGGTTTAATGTGCATGACTATATCTGCATTTTAAATGTGCATCATCTGCTGTGTTTTAAAGGCTCTAATGTTGGAGAATCTCCAACGAACATCCACCCATCAAATTGGCCTTCAGCCCAATTCTCAGGTAAGAAAGACATTTTAACCCTTTTTTCTCATTTGCGTCATTTATAGATTATAGAATTATAGTTTTGTTTAAAAATGTTTCAGCATTCTATAAAGCTTACTGTATTGATACTTTAATTTCTAATTCTTTTAAATTATCAACATGGTTTAAAACTTGTTGCATACAACCAATTGCACATAATTTATTACATGTCCTTTGACTGATAGTTGTTACTTTTTAGTAAATAAAAGGCATTTTAGTATGTTTTTAAAAAAGGAACACAAATTTACCTGTAGTGAACTTAGGTTTACTTGATTATCCATACAACTTTTTTAAATGTTAAAATGCAAAATTGTATTATGGAATTAGTGAGACTTTCTTCAGGGCATCACATAAATTATTTATTTTAATCATAAATTAAGCACACAAATATGTCCTTTATAGCATCTGAACATCTATTACATGATTATTGCAAGTTTGTCATGCTTGTTGGCTCCAAGAATTATAAATGAGGTGACCTTGACTGGAGTGTGCTTTCTGTGTATGTATCAGATTGGAGAGGAGATGAGTCAGAACAGCTTTATAAAGCAGTACCTGGCCAAACAGCAGGAGCTCCTCCGACAGAGACTGGAGAGAGAAGCCCGGGAGGCCACTGAGGCAGATGGTAAACAGAGTCACATGTACATATACACACAGGTTATAACACTGACTCGACTACACCATCTGTGCAGGAAATCTTAACACACAGTGATGCATAATGTTTGAAGTCTCATACACCAATTTAGTGTTTCCAGTGATGAGCCAGCCATGCTAATACTGATGCACCAGTCTGTCTGGGTGTAAGTGAGTTAACTTATCTTCTCACACTTGCAGTGTGCCCTGAGGAAATTCTAGGTGGTTGTCAATGGCTATCCAACAGTTGTATTCTTTGTTTGCTTATTAGATTACATTTTTAACCTGTGCATTAAGGATTTCATAGGGGCATTGACTTTCCCTTTAGGTTGACACTTTAGGTTGTGTACATTTTTTTTTTCACCTTCAAGAAACTCTATGCATGACCTTTGCAATATACTGCTTTCAGAGACACAGAGTCCTGCTGGTCCTGAGGAGGATGAACACATGCCAACCAAAGATAGCACTTCCTTTCTACCAGAGAAAGTAAGCACATATAGTCTTTGTATAAAACTGACTTAAATGTTTGCACAAAGTAAAGTTTTATTTGATGTAGTACAGTTGTGCCCTCGATTTATTTATCAGATTTATTTGATCAGCAAATACACATGCTGATTTGATTTGTGGCTTGTAATATGCTAGAGATGTATTGATTAGGGAGCTGTCCAGAACAAACATTACCTGATATGACAGCATTGGTTTTCTATGCAAGCAGTTAAAATTCACACCACATATATGCAATCATGTAGAAGCGGTAGAGAGTTTCCATTGATGAGCTTGCCATGCTAATACTGATGCACCAGAGTTTGATTGTGTCACTCTGGGTGTAAGTGAGTTCAACTAAACTTCTCACACTTGCAGTGTGCTCTGAGGAAATACTAGGCAGTTTTCATGTACTGTCCAGCAGTCATACTCTGATTGCTTATTAGATTACATTACATTATCACTACTAAATAATTAATTAGAAAGTGCATGTCTAGGAACATCTGCTCAGTTTTCATGTATGTGTTTGATCTTTCATTTACATTGTTTTCCAGCATCACTTCGTACACTCTCATCTGTCTGCAACCCAGGCAGGCGGAGGAGGGTTGCCACAGGACCCTGGGTTATTGGGATCTCACAGGTTGGATACAGGCCCTGTTCCAGTGTCTCAAGAATCACCTGACACTAAAGCTGGGAGGATCTGGCGTCCTTCTTTCCTTCCCGGCCATGAGGAGGTCGCAACACCCTCTCCTCCACGTGCAGTTGCCTCCTTGTCTGTGCGCGTGGTTGGACAACCTGAGCATCAAGGCTTGCCTCTCATGATGCCCCGTGCCCAAGAGAGAGAGGGAACGGCCCCGATCGAAGCAGGTCCTGCCCATTCGGTGTTGCAGCTCAGCCGTTCCGCGAGGGCCGCAGCTTGTGCTCAAGTTGATAGCGATGACAATGATGAGGATGATGATGACAGTGATGAAGATGATGAATGGGGTCCTACCTCACATGGGAAAAAGAACGTCCGGGCTCCTCCTATACACACTCCACCAGCTGCATACCCCCAACGATCCCGCAGAAAGCTTCAACCACCACAGCACATCCCTCCTCAGCCTCAGCCAGTCCACCAGCCACCTCTGCAGCTCCGTCAACCTACTCCTCCCCCATCTCCACCTCCAGAGCTGTCTTTCCCGCTACCTGACACTCCCAAACAGAGCCCACATGACCAAGATGAGGCAGCAGGCCTAGCAGAGGGTGCTGCTTCAGGGGCAGACGTGGTCTCTCCTCCATCCCTCAAAAGACAGGAGTCCAGCTCCAGTTCTAGATCCAGCAGCCCAGAACCCCCATCCACACGCAGACCTGGTCCACTTAGCCTGCTGGTCCGCAAAATGGAATCGGAGAGTGTGTTTGATGGTGCACAGAAGGCAGGGATGGAGGGAGAAGGAGAGATGGAAGTTGAAGAGCAGGAGGATGGTGAAGCAGAAGTGCAAGACTCCGCTCAGCAGCTTCTCGGGTCAGAGGTGTCTGTGTCAGTACCCACTGCTCAACAAGATGCTCAAGACTCTGAGTTGAAGGAGGAGAGAGGTAAGCAAAAAATAAGTGAGGAAAAAGAATATGAGAACGTGGATGAGACTTCTGCACCATTCCATTTGACTTCACCCACCACTTTCCCAGCTAGAAGGCCGCACATTTTCTCAGAGGTCCCACCACCTGATTCACTTACATCATCCTTCAAACCTGAGCAGGTGTCAGTGCTCACATCAGTGCCGAAGTGCTCTGAAGATGTTGCTATGGAGGCAGAGGCCTCTACAACGACACCTGAATCAAAACACGAGGAAGAGAAAGAAGTGAAAGTTCTAGAGAAAGAGCCACCTAAACAGTCACCTAAAACAGCAGAAGAAAGTGAAAAGTCTTTAAAATCGGCACACTCTACATCTGAAGAAGGAGAAATGGATGAAACAAGAGACCATTCACGGAGAGAGAAAGGTCATGAACGACGCTCGTCAATGCCAAGTCAGTCATCATCATCTGACACCGATTCAGAATCATCATCTTCTCATACTTCAAGCTCTCCTTCACAGGATAAATCCAGCCCACCCAGCCAAAAGAAGGTGCGCAATTGGCTTATCCACATATCAGACATACGCATTTTAATTCTGCTGGTTACTTCTGCCTTTGCTGTGTTCTGATGATGATTCTGCCATGCTAATACTGATGCACCAGTCTGACTGGGTGTACATGAGTTCAGCACAACTTCTCAGACTGGTAGTGTGATCTGAGGACAAACACAGAGTTCTAGAAACAATAAGAAGTACATAATGGAAAATTTACTGTTAATATGAATTTTGAAAATGGTCTTTCTTTACTTCAACCAGGACGAGGAAGAAAACAGAAGAGATTATGTTAAAGAAAAAAAGGCTCAATCTTCAAGGTCAGTAAAGTCTTTCATACACAGTTACATTGCATTGTACAGGTACAAAAACACAATGCTTTCAGTGTTTCAATGCAAAATTCAGCTTGCTTATTAATGAGCTGTAAATAAAATAAAATACAGTTAAAATGAATTCTCAGGCAGAATATATTTTCTCTTTTTTATCCTTTTTTACTTTGTTCTGTTCATCTGTCCTTTAGGGAAATAATTTAATGTCTTTCTGTTCCTATTATATCTCTATTTTGAAGTACATACGTAATGTAATGCAAAAAAAAAAAAACTCCATGCTTTCAATGATCATACCAAACCAGGAAAATGTTTTATGAGGAATGTTTTTCTATATGCTCTCTACATATTTAATCCATTAATGTTTTTTTTTAATTAATTGCCATTGAGCTAAAATGACTGGAAAAGGCACAGAAATTCATTGGTCAAAAGGTGTTGGATGCTTGCCATTCAAGTCACACATTTCAGTGAAACTGTCTTTCACACCTCATTGATTTTCATAACCATTGTCTTCCCTTTGCCATCCCTGGAATCACAGCAATTTGTCTAGATGCAGGACCACCCAACAAGTGTGAGCTCAGAAATGCATGAGCTATAACTCTGCCGTCTGTTGTCATGCATAGTTTAGTGAGATTGCCCATTTGGCCTCATTAGCCGCGTTTCCATTGTCGGGCCAAAAGCGGGTGTGCTAGTGCGTGCCAGGGCCAGTCACGTTTCCACTGTCACTTCCGGGGCTTGAACGTGCCTCGTCGGTGCTTCCTCGGGGCCAACGGCCAGGGTTTTTTGGCCCGACGAAAACCTTGGCCAGATGAGGCTAGAGGAGTGGCTATGAACAAAGACGGAGTTGTGACTAATATTCAATCCTGATTAATTCATTATGATCAATGTATCACTTATTATTGTAAAACATTGATGCTTTTGGATTTAAATCTTTAACAAAACATGCAAACAAACGGCCGCTTTTATCATGTTCATTTTGTGATTGCGCTAGTTCCAGTGACTTAATTCTGATTAGTTTTCTGCTAACTTCTCTTTGTTGGTGAAATGATGGGGTTGCGTGACGTTGTTCCTGAGAGTCGTGTAAAGGGCGGGTTTTAGTGAAGTGCTGCGGAGCTTCTGGCCCGACGGTGGAAACGCATTGTGATTTTGAGCTCGGTGCTACAGGTCCGAGGCTATTAGCCCCACCCAGCCCGTTTGAAGCACTGGCTCGCACTGGCCCGACAGTGGAAAAGCGGCTAATCGGTGCCTCTCACCAGGACATCCAGCAGATGGAAGTCCCTCTTGGTCTTTTTCTCTTTATTCTTATTTAGCTACGTGTTGTGGAAATAATGCTATATCAGATAATGTTTTCAGTAATGTTAAAAGTCCAGTGAGGAGAGCCATGAGATTTTATGACACGCTTGCTGACTAATCATCGTTGTTGTGCACAGGTTGGTGACAGAATTGCTACGTCTTTTTTCTTTTTCTTTATACCTGTGGCCCCGACTAGAGCATAGGCCACCACTAACAAGTTTTCTCCAGCAGTCTCGGTCCTATGTAATTGTAACACTATTCTGATAATGATAATGAAATTAGAAATTAAACCAACATCATCCTAATAAATTTCTCCTTATTTTATATACTAGAAATGTTTTTAGATCCCAGGGTTTGTACAACAAGATTTCTGAAGTGACACTAGAAAGATAGAACACAAGAATTTTCTGTACTTCTGCGTAAATTTGACCTACATTGTGATCAGTTCTCAAAGTCATGTGACCAAATAAGGAGGCCCTGATAAAACAAAAAAGTGGAAATCTATAATGTATTAAATAAAGTGATCTAAGAGTGAAAAAGTATTTGAACTTTTGCTTTCAGTATCTGGAGTAACCCACTTTTAGCAGCAGACCATCAACACAGTGTTTCCAGTAAGTGTGGATCAGTCATCATCAGTTCCTCCATACAATACTGCTTAACTATGTGATGTGCTTCCTTGCATGGATTACTTAAATGGTTTCCATTTTTACCCAGCATGCTGGACGTCAAACCTATTAGAAATACTTTCTTTTCCATCCAGACAATCATCGGTTGTGGTCAATAAAAAAGTTGAATAGGCAAACATTTGTGTATTATTTGTTTAACTGGATTATCATTATGTACTTGGATGAAGAGCTGATCACAATTATTGTAAATGTATGCAGAAATAAGACAATTCTTAAAGGGATACATTAACCCAAAAATTAATAATGCCATCATTTACTCACTCTCATGTCATTCCGAACCTGTATGGTTTTTTTTCTTCTGTGGAACATAAAAGAAAATATTTTAAGACTTTTTTTTTTTTTTTTGTCTATACAATAAACTGTTTGGTTACCAACATTTTTCTGAATTTCCTTTTTGTGTTCTGTATTTAAGTTTGGAACTACTTGAGGGTGAGAAAATTATAAATTATGTAGTATATGAAAATAATGACGAAATTTTCGTTTTTGGTTAAAAACTGAACCTTTAAGGGTTCACAAACTTGATCTTTATTTTATTTGTAAGAAACCTTCAGCAGTCAGAAAATTATTATCTCCCTCTTATCTAAATAAAGACCTTTAAAACCCCGTCCACGTAATAGTCGATTTGACTTTGGAATATGTAATATGAGGGCGGTTGTATTTTTAATCAGGCGTTCTATACGACAGCCTATCAACCGGCGTGGCCTTGGAGGAGGGGTCCTGCTTGTACTTCTCATACTTCCCCCAGCGCTGCTCAATATGGCTGCTCTGTGAGCGCCGCCGTGGCTATACCGACCATACCGACGCATTGCACAAGAGAAAAAAAAAAAGCACAGCCTTGCAGCGCGTCCGCTTCTCATATTTCTTCCTACGCATCCGTGACCGGTAGAACTGGTAAAGAATCGGCCGTCGCGGTCCCGGTTACAGCCTGATATTATGCTGTCGGACGGCAACAAAAACGGGTAAGGGTTGAGAGGGAGAGGTGGTTTCTAGAAATACCCTCCAGCGCGGGGTAGGCACATCGTTTAGGTGATAGACGTTTACACTATGAGCTCAATCGATCGAGCGATTGTGTTTGTACAGTGGACCCTGTATTGACTTCAGTTAAACGTGAAACGAAACCGTTTTATTTCATTTTAGATGCCGTCTCGAAATCGCAGAGGTGTTTAGCGGTGTTTTAAAACCCAGTGAGCTGCCTACCTACACAGCATTTTTGGCGTCATAACGATCGAACAGAATCAAACGGCGCAGATGATGCCCAACAATGATTGTTCTATGGGTATCTCAGTAGATTTTGAAACGCAGGCGTTTTGGTCATGATATTGGGGGAAGGGGGTCTTGTTTAGGCCCTTGGGTTCATTAAGGATGTGGGCAATTCCCTGGTATTTTTAATCATGAGAGATGTGTGTAACCTTAAATTAGTAATGGAGATACCCCTGTCCACGATGAAAAAGATTTCAACATCTGATCTTATGAATAAAACAGTGTTAGCTCAGCTTGCGTTTCACCTAAACCCATTTAACAGTGTAACAATTTATATAAGCAGTTAGGCGTAGTAAACCTGTTACTTAATGCTGAAATTAATAGTGCGGTCAGGAAACACTAAGAATGATCATGTGCTAAAAGTTTTGTAAGTTTTGTTATTCAAATGATCGGTTGTGTGGTCCGTGTAGATCAGTGTGTTAGGTTTCAACTATTTTCTTTAAAGGAAAGCCAATCTTAAGAATTGTATTCATATGCTAGGCATTGAAAGTCCTCAAGGGGAAAGGGGATGTTCCCTAGTGAGCAATGACATCAGTGATGGAAAATCACAGAAATGTTTTATTCTAAATAAATCACACTTTGAAAAATGTCAGTCTGTATATGATTATTATTTGACAAAGTCAGTCCGAATAAACTATTCTTCATTAACTGTTACAAAGTGTCTTAATGCACGGAAAATGAACTCTGAGGCTACTGTAGTTCAGTTTAAGGCTGTCTTTCAGGTTTTCCTCTTTGCATTCACGTGTAAATGTTAAGTATTCTAAGCGCTTGGCTTTTTTGTCCACGGGGGATCTGTCTACCCGTCCCCCTTCGCCTCAGCATGTGTTGACTGCTTTAAAAGCCTTGTGCTCTGAGAAGCCAGAGGCAGTTTTTCCCTCCTCAGAGCAAATGGCATCAGGGCTGTTGTGTCTCTAGAGACCACGGTGCCAAGGTGTGTTGCACAGGTGTTTGTGTGTGAGAGAGAGGGATTGGTTATCTATTGAACAGTGAATTCGATTGAATCACCTGTAGGTTACGGGGATGTCAGGAGCCAGTGAATCTGTTCCCCTGTCAGCGCTTTGTTTGCCGTGGTTTAAATTTGTTAGATCAAAAGTGTTGCATACAATTCAGACGAGTCTGTTATATGTTTAAATGGTTTTGTTATTGTGAGAGCTGATGGTTGGTTACGATGGTCATCGGATGTACACTACATTTTCATAGGTTTGGGCTTGGTAAGGTGATTTATTTATTATATTAATTTAAAATATTAATTTAATTATATATATATATATATATATATATATATATATGTGTGTGTGTTAAAATATTTTAACATGTCATTTATTCCTATGTTTGAACAGCTGAATTTTCAGCAGCCATGACTCCAGTCTTCAGTGTCACATGATCCTACCCACAGAGATAATTCGGATATGCTGATTTAGTGCTCAATAAACATTTATTATCAATATTGAAAACTGTGCTAGTTTATTTGGTGGAAAGCTCAAGGGCCTCAAAGCAGAACCTCTATAATTCCAAGAGGCCATTTGCTTGATTTTTATTGTAACTTTTGAATTATTATAGACTGTGATGCAGTCTTTAATCTTCAGTTTTGTTACGTCTCTAGCTTTACAACAATTCAGTAATGTCTCATAATTCCTACCCATTAAATTTTTTGTGTGTCTTTTTGAATGTGTTGATGACAGTCAGCCAAGGCCTGTGTACACATTTAAAAAGGTACACATGTATTTGTTTTTCCCTCTCAATGTTTTACTAACATGGCATATATCATCTTGTTTATGTATGTATGTGTGATGCTGGCAGTGAGAGTCATTTAGCCAGGTAGTTATTTATAGGTAGAGTGACCCAGATCATCCAGCCTCAGCCACCTTACCCCTCACTCTCTTTCTGTCTCCCTTTCTCTTGTTCGCTGACTCTTTCTCTAGGGAGGTAAAGCAGGAAGCTCTCTCTGAGCCTGCAGGCCAAGTTGCCATGGAACTGGAGGGCCGCTCTCATTCAGAGAGTGCTATGCAACAGCCTGACCACCAGGGGGCAGATTCCAGCGACACACGCCCAGAGGAGGTAAGAAGGCCCACAGAACGAAGAACCAGTGGAAACCATAACCCTGAAATATGGGGAGGCATGACTGAAGTTTGTAAGGCAGTTCTAGTGATTTCACATTTGTTGTCTTTCTTTAGATGCAATGTAGGATTGGATGTTAGACTATTGCTATTATCCTCTTCTGTTTTTCCTTTTACTATGTAGCAGCAGTGTGTGGGGGATGTGGATGGCTAATAATGTGTGAAATTAGAGACTGTTGAGGTCATTGTGTGTGTGAGGATGAATCGGTGATAATTTTAAAAGTGCAGTTTAACACATTTAGATTTTATGCATTTTTGTGTTAAACGTAAATCCTGTTGTAGCTTAAAAGATGTCAAGGCGAGTTAAAATGGTCTAAAACTAGGCAGGTGATTAATGAGATCAACCATTTTTATTTTACGAAATATTTTTAGCAGTGGTGCTTTAGAAAAGTTTAGAGAGGCAACTGCTTTTTGGAAGTTCTCAAACTAATTACCCTCCTTTGAGAAGTTGCATCTCTAAAATCACCCCTTTATAAAACAATCCTTATCATATTGTGCCATAAGTGTTTAGTTAAACAGCGCAATGTGTATTTGAGTTGTAGTGAGCAGAATGATAGACTGGCAACATGTAGTTTGAGATGTAGGCTCTAGTCTCTCTCTGTCCTCTCTTTTTTCCAGCTATTTCTCTCTCTCTCTGCCACTCTGTCTCTCACTCTTGTTCCCTTTCTCTTTATCTCTGGATCTGGTAGTTTGACTGTTTTGTGGTTTAAAATCCCATTGATTGCTTTGTTGTGAAGGTGCCCTCCCCTCTTCCATTGCTCATACTGGTACCTGCATACTGCTACCACCTCTTCTCCTCTACCACCTCCATCACCTGCCCCGCTATGCCCAAGCGTCTCGGCTGTACCTGAGCTAGGCCCCCAGAGTCACCACTGCATACTTAGCCTGACGGAACCTGCCGGATCATTGGCTACTGCCTCGTCATACAAAACTGATGTGGCCTCCTGATGGGACTGCTTAAGAGAAGCCAAAATAGCTGGTGAGACGGGGGAGGCGTCAGTTGTATTATGCAAAAGAAAGAGTGATGCTCACCAACAGAGACATTTTTCAAAGCGTTTACACTGGCCAAACACAAGCATCAGATGAACTCCTCCTGTCAGCATGATGGGAACACAGCTGTCTTGACGCCCCCTGCTATTTTTGCCCACACTTCAGTACTTGAATGAACTGATATCTGCAGAGACTCATTACACAGACATCTGCTGTTTCTCACATGCCTGTGGACTGATCTCAGTGAGTCGAACAATCTAAGATAATGAAGCGAGACTTATGGACTCATTTACTACAAGCAGTTTTTTCTGCCGTTTTTGGGTCTCATCAGTTTATCAACAGCCATGGTTTTTTTATTTGAAGGACTTGTCTTGAAACTTGCAATACAAATGGACTTTATGGAATATTTCAAAGAACTTTGCGAAACAAACTCTAGGCTGATTGGAAAAAAACCTTCCTGTTTCTGCCGTTACTACTCACCCAACTTCCCAGATGAACTTGTGGACGGCACCAGAGTGAGACCCTAAGACATTAAGAAAAGGAAACCCTCTTTACCTGCACATCACAGGTCTTGAGGTACAAAGGACTTGATGGCAATGATTAAAATGCCTTGACAGATTATAACCAGAATTTTGGCTTGTCAAACGTCATGTGTTTCTTGTTGGGTCATAGTGTGGATGCTATCTCCCCAGCTAGTGTGGACACAGGGAGTTTTTTGCCACAGACTTCCGCTGCTTCCTGAACATTCAACAAAAACTTCAAAGACTTTTTCAAAGACCATTTGAATCACAATTCCCACCACAAGAGCCAAAAACAGCTATTGAAACAAAAAGTGCAGTTCCTGTCAGCCGGCCAATCAGCACACTCAATTGTGATCGTATCTCGCCCTCACTCCTCAGCCTCCTCTGATTGGACCTTTGTTGCCTAGATACAGTGCACACTGCTGTGCGGTTGGCCAAGCCAGAGAGGAATCAGGTGTCAATGGTACCAGGAAAACCCTTTTTCCCAAGATGTATTTGTTTTTAAATTACTTAAAGTGGAAAGAAGGTAATGATGAGGTTAGAGGGTGTTAGTAATCCTATATTTTACCACACATATGGGAAAGTAGGGACTTTGGTCAAGCATGTGTTAGCCGAAGTCATGTTAAAGTAAAAACTAAAGCAATAACAATAAGGGTCTTTAAAATTCAGAAAGCTTATAATAATGATGGGATTCTCAAAGCCTCTGTTTGTCAGTGCAACTGTACATTATTGGTGTAACTGATAGCTGTGCATCTGTTCTTCCCCTTCTCCTTTCTCTCATTCCCCTCCTTTTCCCAATGTCTCTTTTGTCTGTTGTGTCTGTCTCTTCCTCCACACATCCACTGGGATCTTGTTTCTCCTCCTTTCTATTTAATTTCAGAGCTCCACTGTAAAATCGTTTGCTGCCCGCAAGATCTCCCTGAGCAGTAAGTGTCTTCAAAATGCTACTTTTTTGACTCATTGTCCACTGACAGGTTGCTGCAGCCCATTCTGCGTGTTTCCTCCAAAACAAGGAAAAGGTATTTAAATCTGTTGATCTGGATTGTTAACCAGTAAATGGGGCAGGATGCTGTCCTCACCAAGTATTTTTTCAAGTGAAAACAACAACTCTAGCTAGAGTGCAAAATGAATTAAATTTCACCAACATTGATCCATCCCATTATTTAGCTTCTACACAGAAAGCAGTGCATTGCAACATCATGTGATGTGCATATTGTTGAAATAAACCCTGTTCCAATTACATTAAAGCATGCTCTTCTGTGCTTAATGAAGCTGAATGAATTTGCAGTACCATTCCAGTAAAAAAAAAAAAAGTGGTTACAAGGTCAATTAGGAATTATATGCTTTGCTATGTTCTTTTAACTTTTACAACTGGATCTGTTTCTAGGTTGTGCAATTTGGTGATTAATTTTTCTTGGCACTAGGTAAAACGGAGATTGCGTCATCTGAGGCAGAGCCTGTGGGTGGAGCCAGCAGGAAAAGAAGGTGGGGTTCTAGTACAGCAGTCACTGCCAAGAAGCCGTCGATCAGCATCACCACTGAATCGCTGAAGGTAAATTATCTAAGACCGCTCCCACATTACCTTAACAGATACATGATGAATCACTACCTGTTTTTGACAGCCTGCCTGCCTGTCTGCTTGAATTAAATCAGTGTTACAGGTTCAGTGGTGCAGTATTCTCAAGTTTAATTTTATGTCGTAAATGTTAAATATATGGACATTGTATAGTATGGACGTAATTGATTTACTAAATTTTAATGGTCAGTTTTATATTTATTAGTACTGCATAAGAGTATTTTTACCTAACTTGGCACATTTACTTAACTACAAAACTCTTTTACAGACGCTAATTCCAGACATCAAGCCCCTACAGGAGGCGGTTGTCGAGCTGCACCCAGATGAGGGGCGTCTCTCTGGGGATGAGGACTCATCTGGGCCTCGTGAGCGAGAGGAACCGGAGGAGGATCAGGGTCTCAAGATCAGACGCACAGTGACACAGGTGAGAATGACAGGCTTGTCACTGGTAGCTGCCAAAACAAATAATAAAGGGATAGTTCACCAAATAATAAACTTTTAGACACTCACTCTCAAGTTGTTTCAGACCTGTATGAATTTATTTCGTCTGCTTAAAACAAAAGAAGATACTTTGAAGAATGTTGGTAACCAAACAGTTCTTGGTCCTAATTGACCTCCGTAGTATTTATTTTTCCCATACTATGGAAGTCAGTGGAGACCAGCAACTGTTTGGTTATCCAGATTCTTCAAAATATCATCTTTTATGTTTAACAAAAGAAAGAACTCTTACTGGTTTGGAATAACTTATGGCTAAGTAAATGTTGACAGATTTTCATTTTTGGGTGAACTATGCCTTTAAAGGTTTGTCTTTGATACTATGAACACCAGTGCATAAGACTGCTGCACAATACTGCAGTAATAACTTAAACATGCTTTAAATCATTTTTAAAAAGTTAAATGCCTTATTGATTTAGGAATGAATCTTTTTGTAGAAAAGCATTTTGTTATCGTCTTTTGAAGTTCATGGTTTGCCTCTGCTATTCAGTGAACTTTTTTTGTATCTTTGGTCCAGATTGTCCCATCTGATGGACACGAGAATGGGCAGAAAGAAATAAAGGAAGAAGAGGAGGAGGATGAAGAAGAGCAGAAGTGGACTAAAGAAGAGACAGACAAACAAAGGAAATGGGAGAACTCCCCTGACGTTACAATGGAAATACAGGAGGGCGAGTCCAAAAAAGGTGACACTTCATGATTTGCTGGTTGCATTTAAAGTAATCTTAACATACTTCAAAACTTTTTTTAAAGTAGGATTATAATTGTTTTTTTTCCTCTCTCAGTCACTCCCAATGATTCTTTGGTGCGATGCTCCATCAGTCAGCAGAAATCAGGTGTGTCCATAACTATTGATGACCCTATACGGACGGGTCGCCAGCTCTCTCCTCCTCGTGGAAAAACCTCCCACATCATACACGTCTGCAACCTGGTAATCACTAGATCACGTTGTTCATTTCACTACTCACTGTAATTGAATTGAATTTGAATCTAAAATAAGTTGACCATATGAATATTGCCGCTTACCTGTGTTGTGTTTTTAGATTGAGTCTGGAGGTTTTGTTGCTCATTTGACCCCTGATTTGAACTGTTTCTCTGTAGGTGCGACCTTTCACCTTAGGGCAGCTGAAGGAGTTGTTAAATCGGACGGGTACGTTGGTGGAGGAGGGTTTCTGGATCGACAAGATCAAATCTCACTGCTATGTCACAGTAAGTTATTATTATATATTTGATTATTATTTATATTTTCATTGCACTAAAGTTCAAAAGTTTGGAATCAGTAAGATTTTGTTTTTGAAAGAAATTAACACTTTTTATTTTTTTCAGCTAGGACACAATAAAAATGATTGAAATTAATGAGTTTTTTTTAAATGGCGACTGCTGAAAATTCAGCTTTGCCATTACAGGAATCAGTTAAATTGCTTTTTAAATTAAATTTAAGTGGACATTTTTTTCTGTATGTGTGATTAAATGCAGTTTTGTTGAGCATAAGAGGCTTCAATTAAAAAATCGTATTGACCACAAACTTTTCAGCAGTAGTGTTTATTTATTCTGTATTGTTTATTGTTGTGATATCTCATAATTCATTAGTGATATTATATTGCGCCACCCTGATTGATGCCTTTAGTTTCTTTTAACCTCCAATCTGTCATGTTCTCTCAGTACTCCACTATAGAGGAAGCTGTGGCCACTCGAGAAGCACTGCATGGTGTGAAATGGCCCACAAGTAATCCCAAAGTACTACGTGTGGATTTTTGCGAGCAATATGAGGTCTGAACAGTTTGCCTATATCTGTTTCTACTGCTTTCTTTCCTGTTCCTGTCGTTATTGTAGTCATTCTCATCCTCTCTTATTATAATCAAACTTTTCACCCTTCTCATTTTGTTGTATTTTGTTCTGTCTCCAGTTGGACTTCCATAAAGGTCTCGTGTCCAGTGAGCGTGCAGGTGTAGGTCATGACCCTCACGCCCCAGGAACCTCAGCCCGCCCTGCCACCCATCACCCACTGCCACCTGCAAACCACGAAAAAGAGAAGGAACGAGAAAGAGCGCGAGACGGAGGAGCTACAGCCGTGAGAGA
>NW_015542362.1:1063094-1084005 GCF_001515605.1 Sinocyclocheilus anshuiensis | reverse complement strand
GGGAAAGAGCGATGGAGAGGAGAGAGAGGACTCGTTCTGAGCGGGAGTGGGACCGGGATAAAGTCAAGGACTTTGGGAAGGATGACGGAGACAGAACGAGGAAGTCGCGATCACGGGACCGAAGACGCAGAGAGAGAGGCAAGAGCAAAGAGAAGAGAACGGAGAAGAAAGGTGAGGAAAACTACATCTTGTGAAATGTTTAATGACATCACATATTCTTCTATTTTGGCTTAATTTGACATCGTCTCCCTCTTTGATTTCCAGATAAACCAGAAGAGCCTCCTGTAAAACTTCTTGATGACCTGTTCCACAAAACTAAAGCAGCTCCCTGTATATACTGGTTACCCCTCACAGAAGAACAGGTCAGCATGACTTCCTCTAGCCTAAATCACACAGATCCCTCTTTTTTTTCCCTCCTTAATTTGTCTTCGCTTTTTTTCCCAGGCGACACAAAGAGCTCTGGAGCGTGCTGAGCGCATAAAGGAGCGAGAGAAGAGGAGGAAGGAACTCCAGGAGGAAGAGGACAAAAAACAAGAAGAACGGAGAGAGCGAGCAAAAGGCCGTAACAGAGAGGGAGGGAACGCAGGAGGAGCAGGTGTTGTGAGACCTTCAACTGAGGGAGAGAGAGACAGAGGGAAGGAAAGAGAGCGAGAGAGGGGCAGGGAGGCAGAAAATAGGAGAGATGGCCACAGAGGCCGCGGTAGCGACTCCAAAACCGCAGGGGGCAGCAGATGCTCACAGAGCCGTAGCATCTCCTCCAGAGACAGACGACACTGAGTGCAGAGCGAGTGGATGTGTGTGAGAGAGAGAGGGGTTTGTAAGATCAGAGTCATCAGCATGACGACAGCTCCAAGGCTGATAAATGCCTGATGGATGATAGATCACCCAAAAAATGAACGTTTTGTCATCTGTTCTCCCTCATGTCATTCCTAACTTGTGTTTTTACTGAAAACAAAAGGTTTCAGCTTTTTCGTCCATACAAGGAAATCAAAACAACACTGGATCTCATTGACTTTATTTGTATTGGTGAAAAAAATGTTTATCTGAAAAAAGCAAAAGAAATATTTACCCGTTGCTTGTTCCATTTCATAGAAGAACTAGGTTTGGAACGACATGAAGGTGAATAAATGATGACCGTTTTGGTTTGAGTGAACTGTCCCTTTAACATTTCTTCTTCCTTGTAATAATGTCATCAGTGTTTCACTGCTGTGCACATCTGCACACGTCTCAGTCACTCACCGTTTTAGATCAAACTTGTCAAAAAAAAAAAATTTGTCTTCCTATAAATCTCAAATGAAACGGGACTAACATAATGAAGGGACTGTTGAAGGTTTATTTTCAAAGTTCAAAATAATCTTAAGGGGATGTGTGTGTATTGGTGTGCTGTCTAAAGCTCACAAACTCCAAAGTCAAAAGAAACAATACGAGACTATATAAATCATATTTTCCTTGGAGTCTTAATGTTTTATTTATAGTTTAACTAGTGCCACTTCAGGCTAGCGGGTCGTTAATTCAGTGTGTAATTATGGGGCTTGAAATTTTTTGGCATTCAAATGATAGTTTTATATAGTGGTTTCTTTTTATCCACTGTATCCAGATTCAATTAATATATCTCCAAATTGTTCAATTAAGTCCCCTATCCAGATGTTTGGCCACCGTTGAGTTAAAGAGCCAGTCCTGCTTTCGACACTGATCTCACTGAAGGTTTTTTTTTTTGTAAGATTATTAAAATGTCTACTGGAATCCAATGCTATGAACCACACTGTAGATTCATTTGCTAGATTTTTGTCTGTTCTCTTTTTTCCCCACCTGGTCTTAAGAAGATGTTCACTGTTCATCTCTGTGAATCAGACCAGGTATAAATGTAACCTTTATAGAGAAGATAGCAAGAGACCTTTTAATATTATTTTAATGTTGTAGTTTTGAATATATATTTCAAACGATTCTCTTTTTGGATTATTTTCTTTATGAATGTGCAGAATGTACAAAGAATAATAAAACAAACTGAAGGAAATTTTCCTTTTTTGTGTGTTTCGTGTTTTCTTTAAACGCTAAGAATAATTGCAGCAATAACTAGCAGCATTTGGAGTAAATGCAACATTGATTTGACAGTTAAGATTGTGTATTAAAGACATGTTGAGGGTCATGAAAGATTCTGTAGCACTTTTTTGAAGTTTTCACAAGCTTAAACTGATTAAATGTGTACTGTGTGTATATACACACACACACACATTATGTCTGTTCGAGAATGATTTTATAAGTCGTAATGGGTGCTTTCTCATAAAAACAAGTCAGTATTCAATTTCTCAATAGAATGTGAATTATACAAGAAACGAACACTAATTCATACACGGAAAGATTTATTAAAACATACAGGAATGTTTTTAATCTTTTTGCAATCACTTTATTTTAAAAAAAAAAATCTCTTAATAGGTAAACATGTTTAAGTGCAAAATCTTTGCTAGTGATATTAAATATAGAAAAATGTTAAGCAAACAAAATAAAAAAATATATATCCCTTGTTTTCTTTTCCTCCTACAGCAAACAGTAGATATGGGAGGAAAACTTTTCTGTGATGATTCTACTCCCTCGAACAATGAAATAAGCAGGCAACAATAATCTTAAACTCAGAGGAACTTGTATAGAAATATTCTGTTCAGCAGGATTCAGTTGCTGCATTTCCCAGCCACTAGGGGAAATATAGTTTGTACCAGTACTGGGATTTGCATTTGAAATGTATTATGACCTCAAGTCTCGGTAAGAGAAATAGTGTTTTCTCCCCTCTCGCTATCTTCAAGAAAATAGAGCTGGCATAGAAGAGAGAGACATTAGAAAGACAACAATTTACAGTGGTCACTAGTGTGCATATGAGAGTACAAAGTAGTTGGTCAGGCACATTAGTTCTCGTTTCAGTGTGTGTTGTGAGGGGGAAGGTTATTTGTGATGCACACTCTGGTCATGTGGCAAGAGTGGCAGAGGAGGTGGGAATCCAGAGGGAAGCACTGAGATCCAGGCTCATTGGAGAGCTGCTTCCCACACTCCTGAAGAAGAGGACGAGATGATTGTGGTCATTACAAGCCTGTGCCATAACATGTAGATATGCGCTTGTCTGATATGCTGCCAAATGATGACAATCATCTTATCCAAACTACTCTCCATAATACCCACCTCACAGTGATAACACTCAAAGTGATAATCTTTGTTCATTGACACCACCCTGAGGATCTCCTCACTGCCCTGAAACACACACAAAAATACCATCAAAATCTTTCTCCTAAATTGATCTGAAAGCATCTGCTGCACTACTAGGGAATCATTTACCTCAGCAGGTAAGATGGGTTGTAAACAGGCAGCGCATTTGGGAGCAAATGTCCTGAAGAAAAGAAAAGAAAAAAAAACTGAATCCACATCAAGCTTGTAAATGCAAATGTTTTGGATGTGCCCGATCTTGATGTTGATGTGGCATTCAAACAGCAATGGGACAACAACCATGTGGTACTATGGGAATTAATGGCTGAATAGAGGGAAAGATATTTTGTGAATAAGTTTATTCAAATCAACAGGCAAACTCTATTAGCTGCTAACATTTATATTCAAATAAAGTGGTTACTATTTGATGGAATTTTCATTATTTCACTAAAAACATCCAATTTTTGGTGACACATGATCCTTTTGAAATCACTCTTAATATGGGATTTGGTGAACTAAAATAATTATTATCAGTGTTGAAAACTATTAAAAACTGCTTAATATTTTTGTGGAAACAGTGATTTTCTTTTTCCAGGAATCTTTGATGAATAGAAATTTCAAAAGAACAATATTTATTTGAAATAGAAATCTTTTGTAACATTATAAATATCTTTACTGTCACTTTCAATCAGTTTAATGTATCCTTTCTTAAAAGTATTGATTTCTTTCAAAAATAACAACCAAAAAAACATTATTTCTCTCTTTATTCTTACTGAACAGTAGGTAGTAGTTCATCTATGTGGCAGTGTTGCCCACTGAGGATTTAAAAATGTACTCACCTCTTGCACTACATGCCCATTTTTGCTCTGAACAGTAGTTTGCATGCACTGTTTGTCACTATATAGACATTGTGCTGCAAAGTTAGTGACTATAATACAGGGAATAGAGATATTTTCAATTGTTCTATCAGTAAATAGAAAAATAATTCACGTTATGAAATGCATTAGCCTTCAACACTTTGATAATGCATGTTTTTTAAGAGATAAATGGCACTGTTGCCACTATTTATTAAGAAATTAAATTAAATTAAGGAAACAATTATTTGTAGCTTTCTTTAGCTCGCAACTAAACCTAAATGGCAACAAATCTAGCAGAAAGGGCGTCAGAGCAGTTGATAATGTTAGATAAATTGCATTGTCGTCATGTCACTTGTAACACTGTTCACTAACAGACCTGTTGTAGTCAGAGACGCAGTAGACATTGTTGAGGTAGTCTACTGTGAATGGCACCCCGTCCAAAGCCTTTGAGCAGACCGTACAGCGGAAACATCCAGGGTGATAGGAGTTCCCTAGAGCCTGCAGAATCTGAGTTACACGTACAAACAGAGAGAGTCAACACTCAACCTATACAGCCTTCAAACACTGACCTCATGCAGAGAACACTTACCTGCTCCAAGATGAGGTGACCACAAACACTGCACTTCTCAGCTGCCTCCTGGAAGCCTGAGAACTATAATGAAGACAGATTGGGAAAATGAGGGAATATTCATTAAATTATGAATATAACAGAATTTTTTTAAGGAATACTAAATATAAAATTGTGTTCAATATTTTAAATATAAATATTACAATACATTAGTGGATATTAACTCATAAAATTCGAAGTATGCATTCATTTTCCAAAAACATAACTACAAATATATTTTGTAGTTTGTACCCTTTTCCAGAGCACCCATAGTTTTTCAAAAAAAAAAAAATTAAATACCAGATGTGCTCTTGGATAATATTTTTGTCATAAATATTATTTTAATTTGATACATTAAAATAAAAATAGTAATTTCAGAGTAACTTCAACCCCTTAACACTAACTAAAATCTTGTCCTTCGGATGAGCCATTAAACCGAGGTCCTGACTCTCTGTGGTCATTAAAAATCCCAGGATGTCTTTCGAAAAGAGTAGAGGTGTGACCTCGGCATCCTGGCCAAATTTCCCCATTGGCCTCTGATCATCATGGCCTCCTAACAATCCCCATATCTACTGATTGGCTTCATCACTCTGTCTCCTCTCCACCAATAAGCTGGTGTGTGGTGGGCGTTCTGGCGCACTATGGCTGCCGTCGCATCATCCAGGTGGATGCTGCACACTGGTGGTGGATGAGGAGATACCCCCTGACAATGTAAAGCGCTTTGAGTGCCTAGAAAAGCGCTATATAAATGTAATGAATTATTATTATTATTTAAAATAAATACTAAAAAGACCACATGAAGTCATCCCTACCATGTAATCCTCCTTGCAGTAAACGGAGCCATTGACGTTGTAAAAGTCCTTGTTGCGGAGTGTTCGCCCTACAAGTAAAAACAAGATAAGACAGCTGTTCAGACCAGCATGAGAGAGATACTGACCCAAATGAAGAGGTATTGAAATATTGGCTTTGGTTATATGATTTAAAGGCACAATATATAATTTTCGCCGCTAGAGGGCGCGTATTCAAAATAAACAAATAGACAAAGGCGTAGTTTGATGACGCAGTGACTGAGTGTGGAGTCATGGGAGTTTTCTTCTTCATCCCCACAGCCGATGCAATCCGACGGGACTCGGGCAGAAATCATGTTCATGGATGAGCTAATGATTTATTAACGTAGTAGAATGAAGCAGGGTGAGGCTGAAAGCCGTCGAAGCGAAACGAGACCGCTGAACGAGCGCGACACACGGCTCGAAAGCAGCGGAGCTTTTATTATGTACCAGTCGACCGCTTCCGCTCCTTCCGGTCGTGTGTATGTGGGGAAAAAAAGCAGCGCTGTTTTATCATACTAGATACATTTGAAAGTTCTGTTATTATGCTACTCTGTGCGGTCGTCACCGGTCTATTAAAACGCACAACATATTAAAGCGTCTTTGGTGTTTCCATGTTTTCTACAAAACAAAACCGGAAATCGAGGGGTTATGACGTCATTGGCAGGCGACACAATGACACTATGGACACGCTCCGTGTCACTAGTTAAAATTGCTTATTTCTCTGGATTTAAACATTCTTCGAAACATTTGGGATAATGTAAGTACACAAGTCAGCAAAATATATAACAATGTTCTAGTGGTTTTTGGATATTTTAATAAAAAAATCTTACATATTGTGCCTTTAAGTGTTGCATTACAGACTGATAACTCACCGCAGGAAACGCATGTGAAGCAGCCGGTGTGATAGAGACTGTCCAGAGCCTGGCAAGCATTATCTGCACCATATACACCTTTACTGCACTTCACACATGTACCTGAAAACAAGAATATGACCACAAACACTGTCTGAGTACACTATAAACAGATGCATCAGAGGCTTCACAACACACACACACACACAACTCAAGTGGCTATCTAGGACAATGAGGTCATCATCCAATCATACCAATTACATAAAGCGCAGGCAGCAGAGCTGTCTGGACTCAAAAATACACATCTGTGCCGCATGACTCGTGCATTCTTCTCCCATAATACCAGCCAGTGGGTTTGTTTCTTGTAGTAACAGTACACACACCGATAAATCTGAACTCTGCAACCCCTTCATTAATCGAAAAAAAGGCTAATAGGCTGTTGAATGCAGGAATTAGATATTGTAATGTGTCGGAATGAGGTAATGTCTTCAACTTTACACAGGTGCTTTTCAGACAACAGGGAGGTTTCCTTGTGGCAACAAAGCGCTACACACACAGAAGGCACAAACACACACCCAACCCTCACAATTGAGTGTGTTAGAGAGCCTTCCCTCAGGACTCAAATACCTGACCTAAACAAGCACACGCCAGCACACGCTAGTGCTCACTAACACACATGAACACACCCTCACTCAAACTGTGGCTGGCCGAAAGCCGAAAGCGCTTACACACACACACACAGAGAGAGAGAGAGAAACCTCCTTTCAACAGAGCCTGTCCTACTGTATTACTCACAGCTCTTTGGTATGACCAGTGTATCACAGAGCCTGTAATTTGGGGTCATGCATAATCACTATGCTCGCTCTAGGCAGATATTTTTGACTTTGGAGTTGTTTCAGAATTGTATGTACACTCTTAAAAATAAAGGTGCCATAGAAGGACCATTTTTGGTTCCACAAAGAACCATTCAGTCAAAGGTTCCTTAAAGGTTCTCTTTCTTACCTTTTTATAATCTGAAGAGCCTTCTTTTGCCACAAAGAACCTTTTGTGAAACAGAAAGGTTCTTCAGATGTTAAAGGTTCTTTATGGAACCATTTAGACAAAAAGGTTCTTCTATGGCATCGTGAAGCACCTTTATTTTTAAGTGTAGCCTTGGGTGGAGGGGTTATATATTTGTTTGGTGACTCGCGAGTTAGTTATAATGGTTAGTTAGAGAAACGGCCTGAATATGGAGGGCTAGAATGTATTTTTGAAGTCTGACTGGATGCGTTTCATGTCTTGCTTTTTGCTTCCGAGAACGTTTGCATGTTTTAGCAGGTCCGAAGCAGTCTTCATCTTACCACATCACACACATTCACAACCTACTGCCAGAGAGAAACACATCATTAGTCATAAACAAACTAGCCAAATTGGACTAGTTAGTGATCTCACCGAAGTACTCCTGTCTGTCCACAGATGACATTGACTCCCTTCCAGCCGACTGTTCTTCCAGGCATGTCCCTGGAGTTCCAACTGGGGCTGAAGTCGATATGGAACTGGATAGGATGGTGGCAGACACGGGCTGTTCTTTTAAAGTCAAGCCTCCAAGTAAAGCTTCTCCTTCCAGGGCAGCATCTCTCAATAGCAGGCGGGTGAGCTCCTGCTGGTATCGGGTTCCTAGCAAGTCGGAGTGTCGTGCCCTCTCGCCCACACCATCGCCTCTTGATCCCCGCTGGTCAGTGGGACCCCATTCTGGTTCTGCTCGGTGGAAGGTGACAGTATGTGTGCTTAGCGCGGGCGGATATGAGTGACGGCTGTCGTGCACACTTCCTCCAACTCCCGACACCCCTTCGAGACAGTCTCTCCAAACCTCCATAGGGGGCGCTCCTGTTTTCCCGGACGCCTGTATGGGGTACGCCTGACCCGAGGTGGTGCCACCGAGTTGGGTCGAGGAGAGCTGGAGCTGCTGGGTGGGCCCAGGTGTATGGCGGGTGTCGTAGCCCAAACTAATGCCGCTGGTCCGGTTACTGCTGCACCGACTTCCCATGGGACTCCCGCCGCCTCCGCCGCTAGCGGTACTGCTCGCAAAACTGGAGCGAGGGCTTGCCAACACGGACTCTTGTAAGCTAAAAGAGGAGCAGGGGCTCAACGCTGGTGCAGGGGGGAAAATGAACCCCCCTATGCCGCTGTCATGGGTCCTCTGCGGGGGGTGCGAGAGGGAAGCAGGTCGCCCGCTGTCCCAAGGTTCACCACCCGAGCTCAAACGCTTGTAGAACAGAGCTTCCTGCAGAGACAAGCGCTTATGGCGCTCTAATTCGTGGAGGAAGCTGGGCTCCACGGTGGATGAGCGGGCAGCCGAGCTGTGCGTTGGGTACGGAGGTGGAACGGACGACAGCGGAGGAGGCTGGGCGAGAAGCTGCTGGCGGCGAACGAGCTGCTGGAGCTCCAGAGAATAACGCCGCTGCTTCAAGGCTGCGCGAGAATTCGGGCAGTATGCCCCCTGTGGGTCACCTTCACTTCTGGGCGAGTTGCCCCATTCCACCGCTTCTGGTAAGTAGCACGATGCTCGCTGCTGGGGCGACCGACGCCGTAGAGGGGCGAGAGTAGACGGATGATGTTCGATTCCAGGCCCGCAATCCTCAGGTACCATGGCCGAGGTGGTATTCGAAGTTGCGATTCTCTGAGAAGCGGCCACTTTGCCAGGTCTTCCGGCTGACTGGCCACACACCTCTACAGAGGTGGAACAGGACAGCGGGAACTGAGGTGTGCTCACGGGTGCGCTGATCTGCGCCAAGGTCCCATTATTGGCATTGTTGCTGTTACTGTTGTTATTTGCATTGGCCAAGTCGTTTTTCTTTTTGCTGAATTTGACACTTCCGGAGTCACTCAGTTTGAGCTTTTGCTTGAGTTTGCTGCCAAGTCGTTCCATTGTGTTTTTAATGTACGCTCAACTATGATATAAAATATAAAGTACGAATTGAATTTATCTTAGATGCCACCTGAAAACAACTACAGTTTAAATAGTGTACTACATAAATACAGTGAAATACAGTGTGGGCACAAGCATCATTCAAGTGTTTCAACAGCAGATGAGATAACAGAACAAAAGATACGTGACATCCAAAGGTTATAACAAAATAATTAAAAAAAACAAAACAAATCCACACACACACACACACACAAAAACGAACTGTTAAAAACTAATACTTTCTGATGTTCTACAAAAATAAATATTTGACTTTGAAGATAAATAAAAACACTATGACATTTTCTGCAGGCTACATGTCGTACTAGTTAGACTTGAAAACAAACGGTTTGTCTCCAAACTGTTTGCTTGTGATGAATTTGCTGGACATGCGTGTGAACAGGAGCTTGTTCATCCATTTGTTTGCGATCCTTTTTGCAGCTACTTGTGGCCTTGTCTTCGGCAGTGAGCAAATGAACGTGTGAAAACTACCGTCAGGTTTCAAAGAGTCTTGAATTCCGCTCCCAGACTCGCGCAGAACCGATCCATTCAAACGGTGAAGTCTCGCAGTCACATCCGCAACTGATCCACTGTTGTCGGAACCACTTGCAAGTCTTATAATTACCACTTGGTTCTTCGTCTCTGTGGATTTATCAAAACGGCGCTGCCGGTTGTTTAAAAAATAAGAACGGCGTTTGAATACTGAATAAATTCCAACGGGGTTTAAACACACAGGTTATGGGATACACCACGGCCCCTTTCTGACTCAACTAGCGGCTTTCAAAAAAGCAAATTGAAAACGTTTCTCTGTGCGGATAAATGAGCCGTCCGTATCCGAGAACCCAAAAGCGTTTATTCCTCAGCAAAACAGGTACAAGGCAGATCAAAGCCTCCTGTTGTCCCGCAGGATTTCCACTTTGCCCAGTCCAGTTTGAAAGAAAATTACCATTATTCCCCAGAAGTGGAAGTCTTCAAAAGCGTGTAACTATAAAAAACCAGCTGCAGCGAGTCGCTCACCCAAACATATTCGCAGAGATAAACACGCACTGCGCAATCCACGCCGGAAAACTGCGCTAAAATGTTCAACGTACAGTTTCTTTCTTTCCAAATTTTTTCCCTTCCTCCCCCTTTCTTCTTCCTCTGTGGCTTTTTCCCCGACCGGAACACCTTTCCCCCGGGCAGCGCGCATGAATAGCATCCCACTATTTCGTCACACAGCCCAACTTCTTGTTTGGACTTACACAAACAACCTTGACATAATCGCACACATTTATCAAATGACCAAAATAAAACGACAAATACACCTTTTTGTTAGTCTGGGGGTTTCGAATGAGTGGTTTGATTCATAAATATATACGAGTCAACTGTCTGTAAATAAGACAATAAACTCAAAAGAAAGTAGAATGCAGTCATGAATCAAATGAATCAGTAATTTTTCTTTTGTTTATAACACCTTGTGTTTTATTGCACGTAATGTGGCAACACGTGACGAAAATCGATTTAATTCGACTTTAAAAAAAAAAAGCGTTTAAATAAACGGAAACCTGTAAACATGCAAATGGTTCGAAGACCTTACATATTTTCTGTGTCGTTTTTCCAACCCTAAGGCCTAATTGGTCGTGCCGTGCCGTGCCTTTCGTCTGTGGAATGTGCGGAGGGATATCGCTAAGTTCACTGGGACAGCGTGAGTCGGCTGCGTGTGTGCTTTTCGCGAGTGCAACAATGTAACTGTTTTTTCGTTTCTTCCCTCGCGGAAAATGCCTCTCACTGTTCCATAGTTACCGAGTGGCATAAATTCCGGTGACAACTGACCTGCTGTCGTATGGTTACTGTATTCAACCCCACCGAGACCCTAAAACGACCCAATGCTGTTCTTTTGTCTAAAACCTGTTTTTTCCCCTACCCCAGAGCTCCCTCCTCCCCTTCTGGTCTCGTCTGCAGCTTCTCCTGCGGTTTTGTGGGAGCGCGCGCAAGCGAGTGGGGACTTGTCCTGGAGCGCACGCGGGAATGTTTCAGCGCTTACTCAGCACTGCTCGAGCCCGTACACAGGAGGAATGAAGGGATCCATTTATTATCGAAGCGGAAGGTGTTAAGGGCCGGTCTTCAGACTGAGACGCCTCTGTGTCGTGTTTTTACAAGAGCTTTTCTCACCTTAAGACTACAAAATGAATGAGAACATGTCAGTCAGTCACTCAAGTCAGTTTTTAAATAAATGATTCGAAAGTCCATTCAACGTTCTATTCCAAACACCACAAGGAAACATTTGTATACATAAAACCACCACTGGCAGCCACAAGAATCCTCAGTTTACACGTTCTAACACGCATGTTTTATTTTTGGTTATCTTTTGTCCTCCGATCAAGTGATTAGAAAGGCTGAAAATAAACTAAGTGTAGTTTATTCAACAGGTGAATCAGGCGAGTCTGTGTTGTATTTAATGTGACTACAGCATCATCTACTGGTAGAAATAAGTCACGCCGCCGTACTCCAATGCAGAGTCTCTTTTTGTACCTCTTGCTTGCCGTAGTTGCTATAGTCCAAAATGGCAGCATCCTTGAGGACGTTTTGTACCGCAGGTGAGGCAGTGTGTTAGTCAATATTTAGCAGAATATTTGTTTTGTGAACCTTTGTTGGAAAACAGACGTTGTGTTATTGAGCTCAGGAATACATCTAAACGTTATTCTTGTAAAAGCAAGCCATTAGCCAGCGTGCTAATGAATGTCTATGGTGTTAGTACTCTGTCACAAAGTAACAGCTGATGAGTGAACAGTACGTTTTTCCTAATGGGTAATTTTTGTTTTCACTTATCATTTCCAGTGTCGAGGCAGTCTATACGCCCATTTTCATCGTCGTGTGTGACCCTCGCGGGAAAGAAGTGGAGACTGGAGTGAGTTTCCTCTGCAGTTTGACATTAACAAATTGTACTTAAAAAATGTATTTGGGTTAAGGTGACCAGATTTTTTAAAATTAAAACCAGGGTCATTTCCTAGTGTGTGGTTAAAATATCACTGAGATCTCACTTGTGATTATCTACAAATTAAAAAACTGGGACAATATATATATATTTTGTTGTTTTTGAATTACCGTGGGTTCCATATAATAATATTATAATTAACTGTAATGATGTTTGAGGATCAAACTGACACTAGTTTTTTTGGTTGTTGCTACAATTCACCAAAAATCAGACAATAAAAATAGTAAATAGTAACTATTGCAAATATCAAACAGATCAAAGCAGTTTTATAACAAAATTATGACACTACAAAAATAAAACAATAAAAATGAGAACATATGGTAAATAAAACTGTTTTACAAATAGTTTTACCTTTTATAACAGAACATTTCTAACATTTTTATTTTCACAAACTGTAAGTATACAGTTACAGTTATTTTATCTTTATGCTTTTGGAAATGGATCTTTACTAGCCCTAATTAGGCTTATTATTTTGCATTTTAGGCTACTTTTGAGCACAAAGTATGTGTCTTATGCAAATATTACTCTGCAAGTGTAATTGTTTAGTTACAAATTGTATTATTTTTTTTATACATTTTTTATTTGATCATTCAAATTGGAGTTGTGGCAGCGGAGGTTTCAGGAACATTTAATATTGTGTGCAAAACAATCTCGCATTCTTTCATCCCTTGTTATATAGTACACACAAACAGTATTACTTTAATTTAACAGTTGAGCGTGTAGGACTTGATAGTACAATCCCTTAGAATAATCGGCACTTTGTTGACATCTTGAGTGGAGAGTAAGGGTAATCACTTCATTGGGGTCATCAGGTGTGCAGCCTCCTTCCTCTGTGTTTCGTTGATAGGCCCACGACACCTCCAAGTACTACTCTTCTAGGTCATTTTGCAGCCCATTTGGGATCCTTCCTTTTTAGCCACAGCCAGTTGCTGCTTTGCTCAGCAGCCTCTGACAGCGACCTAATGGCTTGACGTAAGGCCTGTCCTCTGACTCCCAACCCCTTCAGTAGCCTGGTTGTTGCCGTGTCTACAAAACCTCTTCACCCAACCTCTACGGGGAGCAATTGTGTTCGCCAGCCCCGTTGTACTGCTTCGGTTAATAGGTCTAAATACTTCAGCCTTTTACATTAATTTCCTTCACCAATTGCAGCCTCCCATGGCACAATTAGTTCCACGATGAACAAGGACTTTTGTGAGGTTGACCACTGTATTAGGTCTGGCCTGAGGTTAGTTGTAATTATCTCAGGTGGAAAGCTGAGCTTCTGGTCCAGATCAACCTGCGTTTTCCAGTCCCGGGCAGTGTCCAGCAGGGTTGTTTCCATTTTTATAGTTGGCTTTACTGGAAGCTGTCCTGCTCTTATGAAGGTGGCGGCTTTTGAGAATCCAGGCGTTGGAGGAGGGAGGGCATTGGTGGTGATTCTCCTTCCCTCCAGGATAATCGCCAGTTGTCTCAGAACCTGATTCTGCCTCCAGGTGTAACATCCTTGGGAAAGACTGGTTTTGCAGCCGACGAGGATATGTCTTAGCGTTGCTGGGGTTTGACAGAGAGGACATGATGGATCTTCTCCAATCCATTGGTTTAGGTTCTTGGGTGTGGGGAGAACATCGTAGGTGGCTCTGATGATGAAGCTCAATCTGCTTCTTCCATCTCCCAAAGATCTTTCCAGGTGAGTTTACGTTGCTCCAGATTTTCCCAATTAATCCACTGTCCCTGTTTGGACTGCGAGACAGCCTTTGTTCATCTCTCTGCCTCTTGCTGCCGGACCTCGGCTACTATCAGTTTACTCCTCTGGGCGGATGTTGCTTTGTACCATATGGGTCTGCTTGTCACAAGTCCAAAACCCCCTCTTCCCTGCTGCACCCGCCCTACAATGTCTCTATGCCTGAGAGCCGATTTTGCCTGCTGTATGGCCTCAGTCGTGGCCCACTTGCTCTCAGTTGCCAATCTGGGAGTAGCAGCTTATATTATAGCATCTTGAGACTCGGTCAGGGTCATGTTCAGTTTCACTTTGGTTAGGGTTCGGTGGGTTGGCATTTGATTTTCAATGCATTCGATTTTCAATTTTGAGCTTCGAATTTTCTCTTTTTTTTTTTTCGAACACCTGGCATCCCCCGCGAAACGGTTCTCATTCACGATTGAATATGAATCGCCCATGAGTGAACGTCATGATTCAGTTCATCTGGAAGAGAAAAAAAAAATGCAAGACCTCAGCTGGGTGGGAGCACTTTAAATTGAGTGAGGACAAGACAAAGACAGTGTGCCAAATATGCGATTTGAAACTGGCCTACCACAACAGCACATTAAGTTTGAAAAATCACCTGAGTTCTGTAAGTAGTACGCCTATAGTATAGTGTTGGTGTAAAAAATTGCTGCTTTTATCCACCATGTTAATCAGTAATTTTTCACATGATAAAAACGTGCACTTAATTTGCTTGGGAAATACTTGCAAATACGGTAGTTATAAAAAAACTTACAGTAGCCCAGTCTAATAATAATTTGTCTATATTAAAAGTATTGTTCTTAACAGACCTGTGTGTTTTGTATCACTAGTGCAGTGTCCGTTCTCGGAGCATATAAGCCCTGCCCGCGTGAGGCGCGCCACTTCTGGCTCGTGCTGTTCTGTAGTTTATTAAAAGTTTAAAATGCGACACTGCACTCACTTGGGTCCGCAGCAACACACCCGCCATGCCTGAAGTCGATTGGATGAATGGTTCTCGACATAATAAAAATGCAAACAGACAGACAAACACACAGATGTTCCTGCCTTTATTAGAGAGAAGAATATGTTCAGCCCCCTTCCTCCGAAGCTTTGAATATTCAGTGTTGATTTACTACCGAAGCTTCGAAGCTCAAAAAATGGTATTCGGACCAGCCCTAACTTTGGTACACTTGTACTCTTCAAAGAGGCTAGAGACAGGCAGTTCCAGGGCACTTTTCCCATACAGGCCGATATTGCTGAGGCATCGCGGGAGTCCAAGCCACTTCTTGATATAAGAACTGACTGTTCTCTCCAGCTTCTCGATTTTGGTAATGGGGACCTCGTAGACTGTTAGAGGCCACATTAGACGAGGGAGCAATCCGAATTGCAGGCACCATAGTTTCAGCTTGCCAGGAAGCAAGGTATTTTTTATACTGTCAAGGCCATTAATCAGGGCCTTTCGCACCGCGGGAATCTTTTCATAGTACCAGAACTAATTTTGTTAACGTTGTTCTTCTTTGTTTCCGTTGTTGAACGCTGCACACAAATGACGTCGCTGTCGACCGGCTTACGTTACTTCCTAGTACACACTGTCGGTGTGAATGCAACCCTTTAAATGGTACTGGGAAATAGTTCGCACAAAATCGTCCCAGTACCTTAGTACTGTACATTTAGTTCTGGAACTAAAGCGGTGCGAAAGGCCCTATGGTTTCTTCCCTCAGTTGGTCACTCTGATCTGAGTCCTTGAAGCTTGCATTGTACTATTGCCCGAAGCTCTTGACATCTCCTGCACCATTGGAATGGGTGTTTCATCGATGTGGAATCTCTGGTCTACGAGTTTCCCTCTGACAATGGATATGCTTCTAGATTTACTGGGTTTTAACTTCATACGCGCCCATGTTATGTTGGCATGAAGCTTTGCCAGTAGACGTTTGGTACATGCAATGGTTGAGGTCAGGGTGGCCATGTCATCCATGTATGCACGAATAGGAGGAAGATGCTGTCCAGACTGCAGACGTTCTCCTCCTACTACCCATATCATACTAGTATGTTCTAAGCATCCCGAGAAGCCTGGTATACCAGCTTTCTGTATCGACGTATCAATCAATTTGTTTTGTTTCAGGTATGTTGTCATCCTTTGAGGAACAATGCTAAAGAAGATCTTTCCTTCAACATTCAAGAGATTGATCTGTCGAAATTGGTTGATGTTCGAGGCATCCTTTTCCTTTGGGATTAGCACTCCCCCTGCTCTTCGCCATGTTTTTGGGATGGTTTGCTTTTTCCAAACCACTTTCATTTGCCTCCACGGGAACCGAAGAACCTCTGGAGCATTCTTGTACAGCCGGTATGGAACTCCGTTTGATCCAGGAGCTGAAGCTGCCCTTGGTTTTCTCACAGTTTTCTCAACCTCGCTCCACCTTGGAGGGCTGTCATCCAATTGATGTTCTGGCTGAGGAATGGGTGGCATGTCTGGTGGTATCACCCTCTGCTCATATCTCTGGCTGTCTGTGTGTGTTGCTTTCAGGTGGTCCTCCAGCTCCTTCTTTGATACTTTAAGTGACCCACTCTTTTCCTTTGTAAAGAGAGCTTTCACAAATCTGAAAGGATCTTTGTAGAAGGATGTTCTTGTCCTCTCCTTCTTCTTGCATCGTGTTCTGATGTTTTCTGCTCTCCGCAGTCTTCCCAGGTGTTCCTTTAGATCTGCTTGCAGAAGGTTTATGCCAGCTCACTCTTCTGGTGAGGATTTCTTCCACTGTTTTCTCAAATCCCTTCTCTTTTTGACCAGGCGCATGATTTCTTGCTGCCTTCTTGACTTGGGAGGGGTTGTTGTTTTTTTCTTTCCTCTCTCTTTTGCTCCGAATCTTTCCACCCCGTATAAGTACACCAGATCGCTCATTTTATCCAGCTTCTTCTCTGCTGTTCCTCTGAGTTCATTCAGGATCTTACTCAGGTCTGCGTTGACTGTTGTCCACTCTTTCTTGCTTCCAGACTTTGGCCACTTCACTTGAGGTCTGTAGCCTTGGATATTCTTCTCCATAGCAAGCTGCATCTGGTTGGGTTCCAGGTTCTCAGATGTTGTGCTCAAACTACCCTCCTCAGCCACTGGGTTACTTATGCTCCGTGGACTAACTAACACATGTATAGTTAGTATGTAACATCACTGCACGATTGTCAGCAGTCTATATTTACAGTGTATTTGTGAGTAGTTTTTAATCTGCTGTAAAACAGGGACAACCAAAAACCATTGCTGTCTTCCGTAAACGGGGACGTCTGGTCACCCTAAATTGAGATGATGATAAATATGGATGTTGGTGATGATACAAAGGAGAAATATTTTTAAAATCCAGTTTAAATAAACCTTGATACAGTTTTGAATAATAAATACTAACTGAAAAAAACTGATTAAATCAGATTGTTTGTGTACATTACATTTTATTAGCAATGGTTAATCTTGATGTCAGTGTTTTGTTTTGTTACATGCTTCATTGTCATGCTCCCTGTTTGTCTGCAGAAATGGTTTAGCACGTAGTGGATCAGAATATGGGCCATTAACAGATCTGCCTGACTGGTCATATGCAGGTGAAAATTATTTTATATTTTGTTAAAAGCCAAAGGCAACAATGGGGTGTGGTTTTGTTGTCAGTTCTTTTGTATGTGTCACGATATTTGTCAAAAAACTGTCAACCGTAAATCTGTGAATGAGAATATAAACGCTGACAAGGATTTGTATAAATTATTATGTGATTTTCAGATGGAAGGCCTGCACCTCCATTGAAGGGGCAGATCCGCAGACAAAAGCAAAGAGAGGAGTTTGCTGTAAGACTCTTTATGTTTTTGGATTGTTGTTTTGTTCCTGCTTATTTCATTTAAAGAAAAACTTGAAATGTTTTAAATGTTTATATTTGTGTGCACATTTAGAGAAGAGCAGTGTATCTCAGTGCAGAGGTGGATGAAGGGATGAAGCAATGGCAGGAGAAGAAGGAAGAGGAGAAAGAGAAAGAACAGCATGTGAAATCCTTATTGCTAAAACCTAAAGGAAATTTATTAAAGAACAAAAAATAAAGATACTTCAGGACAAAAAAGCTTGGGCATGATTTTTGTTGTTGTTGTTAAACATACCAATGCACTATAACAATACATGCATACTTTTATAGTGTATTATATTGACGATATAAAACGTTTTTTATTGTAAAGGTGATTGTAGGAGGACGTTACGTTCTGAGGGAAGGGGTTAAGCAGATGCAGACTTTCTAAGACACTTATTTCAGGGACTGTTCTTGTGAGAAAAAAAACAAACAATTTGCTCAAATTGCCCTAGGGTACAATTATAATAGCTTGCAGGTCATAAACATAGAAACAGTTGGAATTTATTTTTCACATTTTTATGTAGTCTAGCTTTGTAGACAAATATATTTTGGACCTCAGTTTAACGTCTCATCTGAAGGACAGTGCTTTTTGACAGTATAATGTCCCCATCGCTATACTGGGGCATTAAGCCCCACACAGACCGCAGGGTGAGCACCCCCTGCTGGCCTCACTAACAGCTCTTCCAGCAGCAACTTAGTTTTCCCAGGAGGTCTCCTTAGAGCCCTGCACGGGCCTCAAATTTGAGCTCAGGCCCTAGCCCAGCCCTTGTCCAACAGCTTATCAGAATTACCGGCTCGAGTCCAACCCGAGCCCCTCTTTTTTCCCCCTTCTCCCAAAGCAGCTTATACAACTGTTTCAGCTATTAAAATAGTTCAGTTTTGTATGGCAAGTGATTATATTTCGTTTAGTTTTTTTATTAAGTTCATTTAGAAAAATGTTTGGAGCATTTTTTGTTAGTTAAATATAAGTTTTTGATTTTTAAAGTATAACGTCCAAGCGGCCAGCGGCAGACAGTAAGCTGATCATAGCCTATGTTTGATCAATTTAGCCTTCTCAAATCATCACGACTTGCCTAAAATAAAATCTATAGATATAAAACAGTTCAAGCATATAACAATGTTTAAACGTTAAACCTAGATAAATGTGCGCTATATCCAATAGTTTGTGTGGAGAGTGGAAGCTAAAGCGCTTTGCAGGGCATGGAGGCGCCAGCGCGATCACTTGCATTTTTTTTTTTTAGTAGAAACAACTTAAAATTTGCCTTCATTTTTGCCCATGAAGGTAAGAGTAATACATCATTCGGAACTGTAAAGGGTCTACTTTTATTTGCGTGCACTCACAATATCAACAAAACCTTGTGCTGTTAAAAAATAAAGAAAACAAACATGATGCGCTTTCTGCCGTCTCGGTCTTGAACAGGAGAGCTTCACAAAAATGAACCAAAACTCAGCGAATACATGCCTCACAGTCATGATAAATATATCTAGAAAGCTTTAAATGACTACTTAACGAAATAAAACCAAACGAAAACAAAAACTCTTTCAATTATAATCATGATCCATAAAGATGCACTTCTCTCTAAAGGTGCGTCTAATGAGGAGACGGTAAGTCAGGATAAGCAACTTCATTCTTGCAACATGGACTCAGAATACACTAGTTCAGTAAATAATTCAAATATCTCCTATCTATTTCTCCTGACACATTCATGGTAATTACTTTTGCTGCTGCTTTGCCGCAAGCTTTAGCCTTGAACGCGGAACTCTTCCCGCTGCGCTGAAGGCACTTGTGCTCGCTGCTGCTGCTGCTGCTGCTGGCGGACACTAAACACCATCGTCACTAATGTCACTATAAACACCACACTCTTGACAGTCGTGGCAGCACGGTCTCGTGTTGTTTCCACCTATTTTTTTCATCACTGATGGATGTCTAAAATATAAAAAATAAGGAGAAGCCTAAAACAGGCCTGATGGCCGGCCCGCGTCTGAACTATGACGTGAAAATTGGTCCGAAGCCCGGCTCGAGGGGCGTAAAAAAGTCGGGGCCCGTTGGGCCGGGCTGAAATGCTGGACTCTAGGTCTCCCATCCAGGTAGGCCTACTGACCAGGCTCTGACCAACTCTGCTTAGCTTCAGTGGGCGAATAGTCTTGGGTTACAGGGTGATATGGCTGCTAAATGGCAAAAGAGGTCAACCATAATTTGTGTTGTGGAAATATGAATTTCAGCAGCCATTACTTCAGTCTTCATTGTCACATGATTGTTCAGAATCAGAAATCATTGTAATATGCTTATTTTTTCAGTGTTGAAAACAGTTGTGCACTTAATGTTGTTTTGTGGAAAAAGGTTTAGTTTTATTGATATTTTTTGTTTTTTAAATGATAGTTTATTGATATATATTTTTGAAGTATTTACGTAAACAGAATCTGTATCTATTACATGAATTTAAAAGGGCAAATGGGGTTGAAATGTAATCATTAAATTTTACAGTTAAAACGTATGTCATTAAATATGCCATGTTGACATATTCTGTGACTCCACTAGGCTGCAGTGTTTCTCCATCCGTGCTGCTGATATTCTGGCAGCCATTTGTCTCTGACCTTGTCTCTCCCATCGTGGGATAAAAAGTTCCTGCACATAATGCAGTCTGACATATTCCCCCGTTTTCAGCTTCCACGTGTTTATATTTTTCATTTTATTATTTTTTGCTAGTCTTTCTGTGGCCATCTGTTGTTGTTTTTTTCTTTGACAACTTGCTGTCATAAAATGGATTCCAAGGTACGGACTAGCATCGAGATGAGACTTTTGCCATTCCCTCTCCTGCCTGAGAAAGTAATTAAGGGTGTTACTATAGTGACTCTATTTGATATTAGCCGCAAAAATGCCATTTCACTTTACTATTTTATTTCAGAGAACCTCTGAATCTTGAAAGTCAATCAGTATGGCTCTGAAATATAGGGAAATGTTAGGCTAATTATTCTCTAAACAGTAGCCTTTACCTTAAACATTCATTTCTGAATTTCTTTTTCTTTTTAGTCCTTAGGTCTTCAGTATGTCTCTCTCTCTCTCTCTCTCTCTCTCTCTCTCTCTCTCTCTCAG
>NW_015542362.1:1059913-1063079 GCF_001515605.1 Sinocyclocheilus anshuiensis | reverse complement strand
TCTTCCTGCTGATTTCAGCAGCCTCTCTCCATAATTATGGCTCCAGCCTCCAGTTGCTGAACTGCAGATTTTTTCCTCTGGTGTTTTACTGGACCCTGGATCAGATTCAACCATTTTTGTCAGCACTATGAGAAAGTTTTGTTTAAGATGTAAGCTGACAAAAACAACAGAAACCCAAGATTTCTCTCACACCGCTGAATACTTCAAAACCACAGTTATGATTACATATATTTTATAGTTTTAAAGGGGTCCTATTATGCGTTTTCACTTTTTCAACTTTAGTTAGTCTGTAATGTTGCTGTTTGAGCATAAAAATATCTGCAAAGTTACAAAGCTCAAAGTCCACTTCAAAAGGAGATATTTTATTTAACAGAAATCACTTTTCAAAAACTACAACGAACGACTCGTTTGGACTACAACGCATATTTTCCGGGATTTGTGATATCACAAATATCGACGAATGGGATGAGACCTGGTTGAGCTGCACTAGAGAAGGCAACGAGTGTTATCACTATGTCGGAGACACACTAGCTTTCCCAAGGCAGACGATCTTAGAGTAGTTACAATCATCCGGGTTTAAATCGCGCTCAAACTGATTTGATTTTGACGCAATATTTACACTGAAGCTTGCAGGCAGCTATGGTAAGGGGCATGTCATTTCTCGACCAGGCGCCGAGTGCTGCCAATCACAACACACATTAGCCCAGCTAACCAATCACAGCACACACTGGCCCAGCTAACCAATCACAGCACACACTGGCCTAGCTAACCAATCACAACACACACTGGCCCAGCTAACCAATCACAACACACACTGGCCCAGCTAACCAATCACAGCACATTTCGTATTTCAGAAGGCGGGCCTTCATTTGATACAGGAACTATTCGAGCCCTTCATGCCAGACTGGGGAGAGAGGTGTTGTAATAATGTAAAATATGTGAAAAATAATGTTTTTCGAACAACCTAGTATGAGAGCCTGTTCTAGTACACCCCCAAAACAAAATCAAGACTTTGTCAAAGAGCATAATAGGACCCCTTTAAGTTTTATTGAACCTATCCATCTCTGTCTTCTGGTCTGTGTCATTCAGAAAATACTATTGTTCACAGGCACTGAGACACAAATCAAGGCGAATTTTTATATGCTGATCTTTCTCATATTGTTTGATTTTCACCAACAGATTTTTTCCTTTGTTCGTTTCCCTGCTTTTCTCTATCTCTCTTACTCTGTCGCTCCCTCATGTTGTTTTGGTTCTCCACAGAATGAGATCCAGATGTTTTTTGAAGTGCAGGAGGAGAGAGAGAGCAGAGGACAGGAAGGGTAGGGGAGGGACGAAAGATGAGGTGAATGTGCACTCCTTTAGCATACATAAAGAAAAAAAGAGGAAAAAATAAAACAGACGAGAAATATTAGAGTATGGAGCAAAAGTGTGTGAGGATGGCAGACTGGGGGCCTATATGTGTGTTGGAGTGGGTCCTAACAGGATATGACAAAGCTAAGGTTACAGTATGTGTTTGGCCTGGGGGTTTGGATACATCAATACACTTCCTGCTTCAAATGTACGTCTAAGCCAGAGATTTTGACAAAATTACAGCTTGATTGTAAATGACACAATTTAAAATATTCTGCTCACAAGTGATATTTACCTTGATTTCACTTTATTTTCTTCACATATCTAATGTCTCTTTTTTTATCTCATTCATGTCATGACACTCTTTTTTTCTTGGTTCACTAAAAAAAGAGAAAATAAATTATTAGGGCAAAATAGCTATCAATTATTCAATTATTTTTAGACAATAAAAAGTGAATTTGTTGTCAATGTCATAGTTTTCATTTACATAGATTCATGTAAATAATAATTTCATAAAGATTTTCCACATTTTAAGATGACAAGTCTATAAAACAATCATATACAGTATATACATAAAAGACATGGTAAAGAACTTGAAAAATAGGCCGTTGAAAAGTAGCACAAATAAATGACGAAAGTATCATTAAAAACATTCTAAACCAGTTTTAATGTGACTTTCATAGAACAAAAACAGGAAATAAAATGAATTAAGTTCAAAAACAAAAGTGTTGCGTTTATAATTTTGTTCAGTGTACATGAAACCAAAAAAAAAAAAAAAGGTAACAATTGCAGGTTACCACTTTTTATTGAGTAATTCTGTTGATGGTTTTTCCAGTATACACAAGTTTGAACTTGCCCTCCTCTACTCCTCTCTTGACTTCTGTTCACCTCTCAGTCAGCAGTGTGTGGTAAAAAGTATAGTAATGTAGGTTACACAAAACACATATACACAGTCTGAATTGCAAGCAACTGTCCAGGCCACGTCCTGTTCGCCAGCTCAGCGTGTGTGTGGGTGTTTGTGTACTTTTTCACTGGCCACCCCACGAGACACCAAACATGACTGCCAGAGCTCTCTCACACCACCATGACCAGAGCCAGACTTCCTGTCCTGTCCTTAGCTCATCTGTCCATCCCATGAACAGAGATGACACAGTTTCAGTAGATATGTAATATGTAGAAATAATATATGCATGTTTTACTAATCTACTTGCTGAACAAGTTAATAAGGGCAGCCACAATTTCCAGAAAATCAAACACGGATGTTTTTTTTGTTTTTTTTGCAGGCAGAGAAGTTGCAGGCATTTAGCCTGAAGGGCAAAGTGTGCCAGAGACAGAACAAAAGCAAGAAATACAGAGTAATCATCAGTAATTTGACAAGTCCCTTCATGTCATCATTATGCTGAACTGGCCATTTTTCATCTGATTAATACATGTTCATCACTGTACCTATCAAAAAATCATGCAAAGAGCAACACAGTGAACGGGGATTCAAAGATGGGGGAGAAAGAGAAAGAGATTGGAAAGGGAGGGGACAGGAAAAACAGCTCAGAGATGTTTGTGGTGGGCCGTTCGTTTAAAAGCCTCATAAAAGAGAACAATTTTGCTGTGTGGAGAAATGAGGAGGGGGAAAGACGGGAGGGAGGCGGAAATGGCAGAGCACTGTTTTTTCTGACTCTGTCAGCTGGAACAGTTTTAGGACACTTCGAAGAGAAGCAAATGCTCCTCCTTCACTAGAAAGTAGGGATGCACCGATACCACTTTTTCCAGTACTCGCCCGATACCGATACTTTTATTTTTGGTACTTGCCGATACCGAG
>NW_015542362.1:1059186-1059799 GCF_001515605.1 Sinocyclocheilus anshuiensis | reverse complement strand
CGAGTACGAGTACAGGAGACCAGTATCGGGCCCGATACCGATACCAGTATCGGTATCGGTGCATCCCTACTAGAAAGTACAGTCATCTGTCTCTCTGGTCCCTTGTTTTCTCAGATATAAGAACACGTTATGACACTCATCAGTTTTCTATAACAAACATATTAACATCTATTCATATACATATATATTAATTACTATATTACTATATTTACATACATGAACTGTAAGTTTCGGTCCTCAAATCTGATATACAGTTTCTATCAAAGCATTTTCTCTTTTCAGAATTAGTGATGGGATTTTTCAGTGATTCTTCAGGTGACATTGTTAAAGGGGTCATATGATGCGATTTCGATTTTTCCTTTCTCTTTGGAGTGTTACAAGCTCTTGGTGCATAAAGAAGATCTGTAAAGTTGCAAAGACTAAAGTCTCAAATCCAAAGAGATATTCTTTATAAAAGTTAAGAGTCAGCCACTCCTACCTAAAACGGCTCGTTCTAACACGCCCCCACATGTCTACATCACGATGTGGGAAGATTTGCATAACGTCGCCCAAATGTTCACGCAAAGAAAGAAGGCATAACTTTTATTCTCGCTGTAGTTTTGTTGTTGCCGCC
>NW_015542362.1:1057967-1058302 GCF_001515605.1 Sinocyclocheilus anshuiensis | reverse complement strand
ATATCTGCTTCGTCATGCCTGGAGCTGATCTGTGCTGGTTGCTGAGGAAATACAACAACTTTGCGCTGTGGATCACCGTCACCGTGGACACCGTGGACAAAGCGGAGTCCAGCCCGGGGTTGTCACATGTGGTTGCCACAAGCCCTCCTTCGCCGAATTCGTCGAATCCACCGGCCGTGCCGTTCTCAAGCCCGCCCGCCTCTGCTCACTCTAGGCCTCCGGCCTCCACTCTAGGCCACGGCTCACTCAAGGCCACGGTGTGAGACGCTTTCTCATTGTGAAAGCGAAACTACTTTGTTTGGCCTTCCAAAAGAGAACACGTCTAGAAATCAGTT
>NW_015542362.1:1053773-1057816 GCF_001515605.1 Sinocyclocheilus anshuiensis | reverse complement strand
GCTTGTTGTTTGTCATTTCTCCGATCACAAATGCAGACATGGTTTTATGTTTATGCGTAAAAAGACAGTATAAGTCATTATAATCCATAATTATGTCCCCATTGGATGCAACGAATGCCTCGTTTATAATGGGTTTTCATGTTTTTGAATCATTGCTCCGGCCTGACAGGGCATCATCACAGTATGGTAGGGGCGTAACATTTTCGTCACGGGCTTGAGGAATTCGGCCAATCACAACGCACTGGATAGCTGGCCAATCACAGCACACCTTGCTTTTCAGACCGATGAGCTTTGTAAAAATATACGCGTTTCAGAAAGGCGGGGGGCATAGAGGAGAAACAATATTGTACAGTATGTGGAAAATAATGTGTTTTTTGAACCTTAAACTGCATAAACACATTTCATTACACCAAATACACCAAATAATGTTCTTTTTAGCAACATCATATGACCCCTTTAAGACAATAAGTGGACAAAAGTGGCTTTATGAGTTAGTCACTGAATCATTCAATGAACTGATTCATTTAAAAAGTTGATTCATGCAGGAAACAAATGAATTGTTCAGGAATTAAATGTCATGTGTTGCTTGTGTGTGTGTGTGTGTGTTTTAAGAACTATTTGCATTGAGTGGGAAAAAAATAAAAGAAAGTAACTGCCAATATTGTGTCTAAAATGTAAGTTACCAAATATTCACTTTTGAACTGTTGCATAAAAGCCCCTTGCTATTCTAGTAACTTCTCAGAAAAGATCCAGGCCATCATTGCTTGAGCAAGCAACAGCAGATCTGTGGTTTAAGAAAGTTTAAGAGAGTAGTTTCACATAACCATGTTCTTTGGGACACTACCTAGTTTTTCTTTCTTACTTAGTTGCCCATTTACCTGTTTGTATATAAGCAATATCTTTATCTTGAATGTTGATTAACATATGAATTAAAACTTCGTCAATAAATAAAATCTGAACTTTCTCAAAACAGCTTAGACATTTCAGCAGAAAAGCAGATTTGAAACTCATGTGAAAATTACTTTTTTAAGGTCCAGGAAAGAGAGAATAATGTTAAAAAAGGAACTTTATTTCATTTTCATTTCCAAGTACAAAAAGTATGAAACAGGCAAAAAAATGTCATTCCTTTACATTTACACTATATCATTATCATTATCATTATAAATATCATTACCATTATCATTGTTAAAACTACTTCAGAAATGTCTAATACTGATGTATGCAGTGAGAAAACCCATAGCACCATTACTGTTCATAAATAATTCTTTATTTGTTTCTGCAAGGTGGAGCGCAAGAAAATCTCACCTCCAGCCTTATTATAGAAACCTGATTTTTCCGCCCTTAAACCTGACATTAAAAGATCGGAAGCTCATTTGAAATAAGTCACATTCTGCCTGTGTCCAGCAGGACTTGAAATGACAATTTAAAATAGGTAAGACTACACATGGAGAACAATAATAACAATAACCATAGTTATAATAACAACGCCAATCATTAATGACATAATTAATCATAGTAAAATGTACCAAACACATTACAATAACAATAGTATTTTGAGTTGAAACAGATGGACAGCTCTGCTCTATAGGTGTATTTCAAACTGGCCTACTCCAGAAGCTGCTCGGCTTCTCTCTCCCTGAACTTTTGACCTGCAACCTTTGACCTTTCATGTACAGCAGGTCTCTATAGTCGAGCCGTACTTTGTGCAAATATCTTTGGTGAATAAAAGGTGCAAGGAAGGTCAATCATAATAGTCCTTCCATACTATTAATTCACTGGCAAAGGCACGTAATGGGGTGCAGGAGGTGTTCACTGGATCAGCAATGTAAAAAAGCAAAATCTGAGTTAATGAAATACGTTAAAGTGAGATCATCTAGAATATAGAACATGTCAATCAAACAGCCGCCCGGCTGGAGTCAAGTTCGGTTCTGCATGGGGAGGGAGATTTTCAGAGAGGATAAAGGAGGGAATATATACTGAAAAGAAAGCTGAAGGAACAAAAGTGCATTTCACTGATAAACCGTAACCATGTAAGAGACGGAGGGGGGCTCTTGTCTGTCTCTCTTATCTCCCACTCCATTTTGGATTTTTTTAATTAATGGCAGAGAAGTACATGTAAATAGAAAAACATACGATACACATCCTTCACTTTTTCATCTCTCCCTGCTTGCAGACCTTTACAGTCTGACATTCATTTTCACTCATTTTTCCCATTCAACATCCTTCCAAACGCCATCTACTTGTATCCCTCTTTCTCGTCTCTTCCCGTGCCTTTCGTGTTCATCTCTAAACCTTGTCGAGCAGAGAGCGGTGACAGTAGAGGAGGCGTCGAGGGGTGCCGTAGCGCCGGAAGAACAGCAGAGCCCCCAAAGTGACAAGCACACAGGCCAGAAGAAAGAGAGGGATGACAATGGTTACGGCTCCTCCCATGGCTCCGCCTTCTGACTCGTCCACTTCAATGATGAGCACTTCCTCATCTGTGCCAATCCTCTTCTTGGGCTCCTCTCCTTCACAGCCCACCCAGTCAGTCAGGACCGATTTGGGGTAGCCTGGCTCCACCTTCAGCTGCTGGTTGTTAAACTTCCAGTACTTATTGGCTTTGTAGAAGTAAGTGTGGGCTAAAAAAACGTGGAAGAAGTTGATTCAGTAAAAGTGGCTCTAAATTTCTAAACCTCTAATATGGTATAAAAGTTCTTTATAAACAGATAGTTTGGTTTCTGGCTTCTGTTAGGTCAATACAGCACTCCAGCCATATATTTACACCTCAAAAGTTTGAGGTCAGAAAGAATTTTATACTTTCATTTAGCAAGGATACATTTAAACTGATCAGATATTTATAATGTTACGTAATACTTCTATTTCAAATGAATTGCTGTTCTTTTGAACTTTCTATTCATCAAAGAATTCTGAAAAAAAAAAATGGTTTCCACAAAAATATTAAGCAGTACAGCTGTTTTCAACATTGATAATAATAAGAAATGTTACTTGAGCACCAAAGCAACATATTAGAATGATTTCTGAGGAATCATGTGACACTGAAGACTGGAATAATGATTGCTGAAAATTCAGTTTCGTTTTGACCAGTGATTTTTTGGGGGATTTTGGTAAACAGGACAGTGAAGAACACACAGGAAGAAAACAGAAGAACAAATGCTGCTGTACCTCCATCTTCGCTCATGAAGGCCCCTTTGATATTATCTGGTACTCCTTGCCATACACTGATGGGTTTGGGGTAATCTGGATCCACAGATCTGCTTTTCTCATTGAAACGGTAATATCTGAGAAAACAGAAATGAATGCCATGAATGACAAATGATGAAAATAAGTGAAAGGGAGAAGTTCACAGAAAAGAAGAGGAAGCATTTTTTTACCATTTGATGCAAAATCATTGGATTTATAACCGGACACTGAATAAGACATGGTGAGTAACACTGGAAACGTACTTGGTTCCTCTGAAGAAGTAGGTGTTGCCGGTGGGTGTGTAGAAAACAGCGGCATCCAGCTTGTCTCTTGGTAGGCCTGTGCCAAGCTCCTTGAAAGTTTTTGGATAACCTTCCTCCATTTTGGCCTCATTGAACACCCAGTACTTATCACCTATATAGAGGACAGAAAAACAAGCATTATTGCAATTTGTGATGCTTATTAAAACCAGAGATGCAATGCGAGGTGAAAAAATACAGAAGATGGACGCACCTTTGAAGAAAACAAACTTTCCATCAGAGCGTTCGTAGGCTGCGTTGATTGAGGGAGGCAGTCCCTTCCAGAAATGTCCAATGGGCATGGGATAGCCCTGCTGAGGTTTACCATCACGCATTCTCCAGAACCACTTTTCCTGTGGAGTAGAGAGGGTGTAAATATAAAAAACACACAAAACATACAGCATGTACACACAAACTTTGCATTCAGTTGTACCTTGAAGACGAATATCTCTCCCCGGAGAAAAGCGATGGTGTCGAAGTGTCCCTCACATATGTCAGGGCCAAAGGAAGGCCGGTCTGGCCTGCGGGTGGGGGGCCGGGGGGCTGGAGGTTGGGGCACCTCAC
>NW_015542362.1:1037409-1053614 GCF_001515605.1 Sinocyclocheilus anshuiensis | reverse complement strand
CTGGAGGTTGGGGCACCTCACCAGAGCCAGCACCTGTTGAATCACACAGGTGAGCATCATGGTTATTACAGTTTAACTAAAACCAAAAAAAAAAAAAAAAAAAATTACTTATGAAATAAATGCTAACTATTTCATAAGTACTTATACTATATTTATAAGTACTAGTACTTATGAAATAGTTATCATTTAATATTTCATAAGTACTAATAAAACTAATACAATAAAAACTTGATAAAACATATTTATTATAGTTAGTTGCCGAAGCGACATTTCTCATTTTTTACTTGATGTACTAAAACAACTAAAAATGAAATAAAAATGACTGAAAATGACTTATATACATATAAAAAGACTAATAAAAAATCCAAAACAAACCAAAAATGTTAAAATGTAACTAAAACGAAAATAATTAAAATTAACATTTATTCAAAATATAAATATATTCAGAAAATGCACTACCATATTTTGAATAATGCATTATTTTAATTAAACTTTTTTTGCTGTTTAAATACACATTGATTTTCAAAGACAGAAACAGATATCAACAGATATTATTTATAATATTTATTTTTTGCATTTGTAATATCAGTTTAAATGTCTTCACAAAAAATACTGACTTTACTGTAAATTATTTAGATAGAATGTGAAACATTCTGACATCTACAATTTTTTTCTTGTGACTAATGATTTTTAGTAATTTTATATGATCTTTTATCTTATACATAATTTTTATGTTAGCTATTCTTTTGAATTAATGTATACACTTTCACATATTTTTCTAAATGACTTGGCTTGTAAAAAGAACATAATAAATAAATAAATTAAACTAAATGCATTTATGCGATGTAACTGACTACCATATATTTGCTGGATCCCCCGTCTGTCATCATCAGGCAGCACAAAGTTCTCAGTGTCCATCCACTGGTAAAACGGAGCCATGATGGCAGAGGGATCGCCTGAATGTTCCAAACCCAGAGCATGACCTAATTCATGCACTGCCACCAGGAACACATCATTACCTGAAAGAAAGGCAGAACGACAATGCTCTAAATATAAATGATCACAGAATTTACATTCTGAATTTACAAGCCCCGCCTGAAGTTTGCTCGGCTGACAGACACATTTCCACGTTCTCTTATTCTCTGCTCACCTCCCTGGTCAACGTTGCCTGTTGTCCAAGGCTCTGCCGCGTCAAAATGGGTATCACCTCCGATACCGTGACCAGGGAAGTACGCGTGGGCCAAGAAACCTCCCTCACCATCAAATGGGGTGCTGTCTCCGTGAAAGCCTTCCGCAAAGTAAAGCATGATATCTGCAAACTTGTCCACCTTGCCATTAATTTGACTGTATGGGATTTCACGGAACTTGAGTGGCGTCACGGCTTCCCAAACCTTGAAGGCTTTCCTGATGGCCTCATGTGTGGCTTGTTCACCCACTTTAGGAGTGTAGTTCTGGATACTGAGAAGAAAACATTTGTGCTTATTTGTTAAATGTGAGTGTGTCTTTTAGGAAGGAAGTGTAGAAACTGGATTTTTTTTAAATGTCCATATAATCTGATAACTTGTTCCACTTTTGAAAAAGAAGAACCAGACTAATGTTCATCATTATTCACGTGTTCTGAGTGTTTAAATTTGGATTGGAATGCAATGTGTAAATTGTAATCCAGCTAAAGCGTATCCAGTTACTATCTATATACAAAGTGTTAATGACCGGTGTATAGAGGGCCACAGTTTTATATGCATTAAATGTATGATTAATGTTCTCCTTAGTTTGTCAAATAGAGTTCCATACCTGAAAGTGATTTCTTTTTTTTCCCATTATGTATATATATATATATATATGTATATATATATATATATATATATATATATATATATATATGTGTGTGTGTATAATATATATATATATATCTCTTTTTTCAAGTTTATGTTAAATTATATTACATTTCTATTTATATAGGGACCAAATTGTCTCCAGAAGCTAACTAAACCCAACAGCCAATTTGAAATTAGTCATTCATAAATGTATGTAAAAATGCCCTTTTTATGTTTAAAATAATTCATTTTTAGGGTTACCCACACTTGGGTAAAGACAGACCAGACTGACTTTGAATTAGAACAGTTTCTGTTCTCACTCTTTCTGACTTACAGAAATAAATACTGAGAACATGAAAGAAGAGAAAAAGGAACACTAACAAAGAATGAAACAAAATAAAATCTAAATATATCTCAAAATGTACAACTAGACAAACGACAATGGTGATGTTGCATAATTACATCACCATTGTCGTTTGTCTAGTTGTACATTTTGAGATATATTTAGATTTTATTTTGTTTCATTCTTTGTTAGTGTTCCTTTTTCTCTTCAAAGACCCTCATGTGTTTCATGTGTTGTTTTTTGTAAGCTCTGCTTATAAACTTAAACTCAAAGAAACATGTTTGGTTTATAGTCTTTCTTAAGTAGAATGTTCATTTGTAACGAAACAAATTGATCGAATCTAAAAAAAAATTATAATAATTTATTGAAAAACCCACAAATCGTTATTCTGAATACTAGAGGGATGTGTCCCCTTCATGTCTTTGGAAGTTATGGCCCTGATTATAGATATATAGGTAGCTGTAACCTAATGGGCTTATCTGGGCTGTCAACACAAAGGTTACATGTTTAGGAATGACTGTCTGTTAGACTCAGCGGTAAATGTCTCATTTTAAGGATCAGACAGCCAGTGTCTCCATTCCAACCACAAAGAGTGTCAGCAAAAATTACAAGCAGTTTTCAGTAATCCTTGTGACCTCAGACTGCCTCCCTTTCTTCTTTTCTTTCTTTCTCTTTCTTTCTTCTGAACAGGCAGTGTTTGAATCTTCTACAGAGAGAAAAAGAAGCAAGAGCATGAAGCAGAGAAACTACAACTACATACTTTCAAGTTTACAGGACCTTTTGAGTCACAAATACTGAGAAATGCGAATCGCTTGAAACTACTTAAAAACTCATGTTAGACTGACAGAATTCCCTGAAATGTTGTCAGCTGTTAAGTGTTGAGGTCTATTTAGCACTTTCTAAATCTATATTCTGGATATCTCTGCTTTGTAAGGTGATTGCACCTTCAGAATCAAAGACAGCATAGTTCACTTCACATATTAAGTGTCCTATAAACTGTGTGAATATATGGATACCAAAATGATAGATCAATTTATTGTAATTTCAATTTATTATTACTAATTGAAAATTTGCTGCACAAGAAATGTTTAGTTGCCTTAATATATACTATAGCATATTATATATACAGAACTATAGTGATTAGGAAACGTATCCAGAGAGCAACTTCGCTAAATCAGTGAGTGCTTTCACACTGGTTCATTCATGTTGCAGAGTTTCCATTGAGACTTGTCAACACAGGCCATATCGGTCGAGGAAGTATAGATTGGGATAACACTATACTGTAGTGTTAAGCTGGTCACCCTTTGCTCCATTTTTCTTTCTCTCAGTCTGTCATTTAATTCCTCCTTTCTGTATGAGTGCTTTCTGTGTGTGGTGGCTCTGCTGTGGTGACGCACCCCGTTTTTGTAAAAACACTAATTCATGAGGATGAAAACGTTTCCCTCTCTCTCTCTTACTCCCTCTGAAGGCCACTCTTCTCCCTCCCGAAAAGCCTCAGGTCTCCTCTTAATGCTGCCAGCGATCCCAGCATGCTCCGCTGGCCTGGAACTCCCAGCGGTGGGCGTCAAAGGTTCTATTTAGAACCCCTCTGCCATTGCTGGATCCCCCGTCTGTCATCATCAGGCAGCACAAAGTTCTCAGTGTCCATCCACTGGTAAAACGGAGCCATGATGGCAGAGGGATCGCCTGAATGTTCCAAACCCAGAGCATGACCTAATTCATGCACTGCCACCAGGAACACATCATTACCTGAAAGAAAGGCAGAACGACAATGCTCTAAATATAAATGATCACAGAATTTACATTCTGAATTTACAAGCCCCGCCTGAAGTTTGCTCGGCTGACAGACACATTTCCACGTTCTCTTATTCTCTGCTCACCTCCCTGGTCAACGTTGCCTGTTGTCCAAGGCTCTGCCGCGTCAAAATGGGTATCACCTCCGATACCGTGACCAGGGAAGTACGCGTGGGCCAAGAAACCTCCCTCACCATCAAATGGGGTGCTGTCTCCGTGAAAGCCTTCCGCAAAGTAAAGCATGATATCTGCAAACTTGTCCACCTTGCCATTAATTTGACTGTATGGGATTTCACGGAACTTGAGTGGCGTCACGGCTTCCCAAACCTTGAAGGCTTTCCTGATGGCCTCATGTGTGGCTTGTTCACCCACTTTAGGAGTGTAGTTCTGGATACTGAGAAGAAAACATTTGTGCTTATTTGTTAAATGTGAGTGTGTCTTTTAGGAAGGAAGTGTAGAAACTGGATTTTTTTTAAATGTCCATATAATCTGATAACTTGTTCCACTTTTGAAAAAGAAGAACCAGACTAATGTTCATCATTATTCACGTGTTCTGAGTGTTTAAATTTGGATTGGAATGCAATGTGTAAATTGTAATCCAGCTAAAGCGTATCCAGTTACTATCTATATACAAAGTGTTAATGACCGGTGTATAGAGGGCCACAGTTTTATATGCATTAAATGTATGATTAATGTTCTCCTTAGTTTGTCAAATAGAGTTCCATACCTGAAAGTGATTTCTTTTTTTTCCCATTTTAGGCCCTGGATGACATAACGCTTCTTTCGTAGGTTGCTCTTCAGTTCAGAGCCAAATTTATCTGGAACTCCACATCTTGGCCGCTGCATGGCCCTGACAACATCATGTTAATGCAAGACATAAAGTCACTCAATAATATGTGACTCAGTCACCTAAGAAAACAGTTGCAAATCAGATGTTTAAAAGGTTAGTCCACCCAAAAATTTAAATTCTGTCCATTTTTTCTTTACATCTAAATAATGATCAACACACAAAGGTACACATTTGGTATACATGGAAGCTTAGTGAGAACCAATAATGTCAGTTCTTTTTATTGATTGATTGATTCATATGGATTAGTTTTGGGACAACTTTATAACCTTTTTGGATCTTTTATGTTCTGGTTCCCTGGACTTTAAGTAGAGGGACAGAAACCTCTCAGGTTTAATTAAAAATATCTTAATGTGTGTTTTGAAGATTAAACAAAGTCTGGGTTTGGAATGGCATGAGGGTGAGAAAATAATGATGTAATTTTTATTTTTGGGTGAACTATACCTTTAATGCTCTATCAGGTCAGACTCCATCCATTTGTGGTTAAAGACTGACATTAGCATACATAATATAACTATTGAGTTACGCATTGCACATTATTTTAAAACGGTTATAATTAACAAATTAGAAATGTATGCGATTGGGCTAGACTTACGAGAGAGTAGCTAGATCCATAGTGCCGGTGACAGTGAGGCCATAGAACTTCTGCATGGCGGATATCGCAGTGGTGATGGATTTAGGAGAGCGGATTGCCTGAGCCCGAACATCGCCAGGAGGAAGATACCCATACAGCTGGAGCCATGCCTGAGAGAGAATGAATGTCACATTAGCACACATGCAGCTGTCCTACAACACCTCTTTATCATTGTAATGAACCAAACTCAACAATGAAGTGGTATAGTGCAGAGACACACAAAAAAAAGTTTATCTGGAAAACATCACTTGTGTCAGAGCATGAAATAGCACAGGTGTCACTGCTGTTAAGGTGACCTCAACGAATTAAAGGTTGGGCTGAATGTTTTTGAAGTGTACTCACTGTTCCAAATGTCTCAGTGCAGCACCACATCCACATGACATGCTGTCTGAATTTATAAAATTTAATTGTACACAAACCTGCCAAAGTCCACAAACATCAGTGACGAACCACAGTGCAATCACAAAGATGTGTGTTAGGGTGTGTGTGTGCTTACGACCTGGTTGAACTTTTGTGGGTAAGAGAGTGTGTGTGGATGCTCGAGAGTCTTAAAGGCTTTAACTGTGGAGTGTCTGTTGTAACTGTGAGTAACTGTGTGTCTGAGATTTTATGACCCTAATGTAACTTTAAGGATGTATGTGTGTGTTTCCAACCTAGTTCTAATTTTGGGGGTATATTTGCTGAGGAAAAGTCACCAGAATTTTGCTAAATCTGACAAAGCCTATCTTTGAAAGAATATATACCTACACATTATTTTTATATACTGTATCTATATACTTTTTGCTCCATTTTTCTTTCTCTCAGTCTGTCATTTAATTCCTCCTTTCTGTATGAGTGCTTTCTGTGTGTGGTGGCTCTGCTGTGGTGACGCACCCCGTTTTTGTAAAAACACTAATTCATGAGGATGAAAACGTTTCCCTCTCTCTCTCTTACTCCCTCTGAAGGCCACTCTTCTCCCTCCCGAAAAGCCTCAGGTCTCCTCTTAATGCTGCCAGCGATCCCAGCATGCTCCGCTGGCCTGGAACTCCCAGCGGTGGGCGTCAAAGGTTCTATTTAGAACCCCTCTGCCATTCCCCTGACTGAGGAAGAGCGAGTCACTGTGTGGCCATGCGTCAGCTATTACCATGTAGACAGGTAGCCTTTATGTAATAATCAAGACAGACGCTGCCATCATGCACAGGTCTGGGAACAGATTTCAACAGTAACCATTAACCGGATAGTGACCGGCAGGTTCGGAAGATGTGAGGTTAAGTGTAAGCACATGCTATGACATCACTGTACCATCACATGCCAGCAAGGCTAACACATGCTACATTAAAAATATAAATCAGCTCTCCTTTAAAACTAATGGAGTAAATAAGATTAGGTGCTTCCTGAGATGGCTGTTTCTGAAAAACAATTTCATCATTTTATGGTGTTGCAACATGGGAAAACACATTCCATGTTGGGAAGAGGAACATGTTGTTTTTCTGGTAGGCTGTGTGCAGTTTTAACACTACACTAAAAAAAAACTGTGCACTGCCCACAACTCTCCTGATCTCTGATTCTTATAGTTTCTCTGCAGAAAGTATTGCTGTCAAACTTTCCACGCTTACGGGGAAAAAGCTGCGTTTATGATTTTAACAGCTGATCTGCTGCTCCTGAGGTATTAGAGAGGGGAAGAAAAGAGCAAACTATTACTAAAGAGAGAGAAAAAGAAGTTGAAGGGAAAAAACAGATTTTAGGGATTAAAAGTAAGTTAGAATTCTAAAAACAAAGGGTAGAAGAAAAGGAAGATGAAAAAGAAGAAAAGGAGGGCAGAGGTGAGTCTGAATGCACGACAGAAGGACTGAGTCAGTCGTTCCTCCTTGTCTGTGCCAATGGAAAAAACTGAAAATTTTAGACATTAGTGCCCGTGTCTCACTCTGCATCTTCACGTGGAGGATCAGATCACTGACCCATTTAACTGAGCAAATGAACTAATATTAATACAGCATAATATTTGTCATCTCTACAAAAATCATGCAAACTTCAGTGTCTCTCAATCGCTATTAATCTGAGAACACAGCAAAGTTTACTACCAATTAGCAGAAGTGAATTGTCTAATTCCAGCAGTTTCAGATGCATGAGATTATCATCCATATTTAATTCACATAATCATTTACATACTGCAGAACTGCAGAATTTTTCCATGGAAATAAAACTATTATTAAAAAGAGAGATTTTGTTGTTTGAGCTTTCTTTTGCATCTTATTAAACATCTAAACTGCATTTCATCCATATTTAAGCTTCAACTGATGAAGGTCTGAAAGATTCAGCAGATGCTTTGCATCTGTAATACTACTTAAACAAATACATCATCTCTCGTCTATGGCCTGGAGAGGGGAGCAATACCCAGCTGTTTTCCATAAGGAATATAACCGAATTTCTTTCTTTCTTTTTAATTTTTTTAGTACAGTATTCAAAACAACAGCACCTGTAACAACAGCAAAAGTGCAGGGCTGTTGTCTGAGGGATTATTAAACCCTGGCAATTCCTGGAAAAGTCATAATATACCTAATGTAATGAATTTAGGTCATTAGTTCAGAATTCCTGGGGAAAAAAATGGGGGGAAAAAATGATTGGGAAAATTTTTTTGTACGTCACAAAAAATGTCACACTTCTGTATGGTAAAAGCATATTAATAAATATTGTATTAAAGGTAAACCAAAAGTCTGAAGAGTAACCGCAGTTTCACATGCATGTGGCATCTGTGATTTAACCTTTTGTGTGACCTTTATCTTTGATCACGCGACTCTCACATGAGGAGACTGTTATCGTCTTTGAAAACTGTGGTGGAATCTGCAGAGCTGAATTTTTTCCATACTATCCTTGGGTATATCTCTCAACCATCTCAGAAATGTGAAGGAGTGTGAGAGTAAGGAATGAAGGGATATGAGAGACAGTTATTAAAATGTCTTAAATCCTCACTCTGATCTTGTTTTCTTTATTTTAGGCCATTAAGATTTCCTGGCTTGCATCTATGACAGAGACGCCAAAACGTCCTGAAAAACAGTCAGTGGTTCTCCCCCACTCACAGTTATGTGTCTAACAGACATGTAGGCCTATTTCTGAAGCAGACATTAGGATGCCTCTGGGTGTATAAACAACCTGATATATCTACTTATTAGCACCATTTTTCAGTCAAAGGAAATACAAAAGAAAAACATGAACCTAAAGATGCAGGACAGACACCACAAAACTAGACTTGAGCCACTTTAATAACTAACCCTCTCTAGCTAAATAGGAGTCCTGGAGCCTCTGACTCACTCCTGTTTTGTTTTAACCTGATATGTAGGGGTCTGAAAAGACACAGCTCTTCTCATCTGTATTCAGCAGTGAATTATGAGGTACATGAATGCAGTTCATGAAGGAAATCCTGATAAGCGGAAACATCTGAGTGCATCTGTCTCCAACAATGCAGGCTTGACACACAGACAGTGGAAAGACGCACACACGCACACACACACACACACACACACACAATACTGTAAAAACAGTGGATGTTGTGTTACCTCTGGTCTGACTTCTTTCTCACTGGCCCCGCTTTGCACCAGAAATACGCTGGCGAGGGCGAGTAACGACTGGAGTTTCGCAAACATTCCTCAATGCGCGAGACTACTGAACTCGGGACACAAAAATGCTCTAGGCACCGTTCTTACAGTTTTCTCGTTTAAGTTTCCCCAGCAGATTTTCCTGATTCAGACCATTCCAATAGCGAAAATGTTTCCTTAAAACTCAAAAAATACAAAAAGAATAAAAACGGACTTTTGCCTAACCTATGAAGTATGTATAATCATTATTAATGAAAGGTTTTCCAAACTTCAAAAGAGAAAACTATCTTCAGAGGTGAAATATATTTGTCTTAGTTTTGCTCTATATTCTCAACTTGCGTTTTCTTTTGTCCGCTGATCTTTCTTCGGTGTCAGAATGGAGACGTGTTGTTTTACGTCCCCGTGCTAATCTGCCTGCACTACAGAGCATCTAACTGGGTGGAGTTATAGGAGAATCGACCCTGCAGATGTGCATTTTTCCCAGTGTGCGAATTATTCAATGACTTTCAGGCGGAGGTTGCGTTTTTAAGCGAATTTCATTCTATGTCCGATACAAGCATCTACTGTGCGACTATAATCTAATGTGTATCTGTGAGATAATTAAACGATACATTTATTATTAGTGTTTTTTCCCCCAAAAAGTTTTAGATACACTCCCAGTTAAAGTTAAAAGAGACTTTAGCAGTTAAAACGATTTAAATGAGTTTTGTCTACAAATATAGGGTAAATTGTTTTTGTGCCCGTGTATGAATGTCTTTATACAACTAATGGATAATGTATATACAGTGGTGGCCAAAATTATTAGAACACTAGTATTTTTTCACCAGCTAAAAAATGGTTTTAAGTCAGTTATTTCTATATTTTGCTGTAGTGTGTCAGTATATCAGTTTACATTTTCAAACATTCATTTTGCAATTAATTGTAATAATCCAGTGAGATTTTTGTTTGCACAAGGAGCCTGACAACAGCCAGTGCTGCACACAGAGATCTGATCTCATCATCATCCAGTCTGTCTGGAATGACATGAAGAAACAGAACAAACTGAGACAGGCTCAATCCAGAAGAACTGTGGCAATGTCTCCAAGATGCTTCAAGAAACCTACCTGCAAAGCTACAGTACTGTTAAAAGTTTTAGGCACAAAAATACTGTAAAATGAGGATGCTGTCAGAAATAATGTCATAAATAGATTTTCTTTATCAATTAACTTCTATTAACTAAATTCAATCAACATTTGGCGTGATCCTTTACATTTAAAGCAGCTTTTGCCCTAGGTGCACTTGCGTCACTGGATTATAACAATTAATGGCAAAATGAATGTTTGGAAATGTAAACTGATATTTCCACTGACACACTACAGCAAAATATAGAAATAACTGACTTAAAACCATTTTTTAGCTGGTGAAAATAGTGTTCTAATAATTTTGGCCACCACTGTACACACACACACACACACACACAGTATATATATTTATATATAGTATATAGCCTATATATTAAACACAAAAACTTTAAATGCTTCCACAAACACATATAGACCACAATTTTGATCTTACTGGCAAATTGGGACACTTTATTTTAAATAAAACAATAACATTTTATTGTAAATGTAATTCTAAAAGCATGATACCAGTAACTCTCAAAATAATTTAACAAGCATTTTAATAAATATCATCAACAACAACAACAACAACATAATAATAATAATAATAATATATTCAATTGACAATTTCACTGATTTGACCTCTTCCCTGGCTGCTGTCCCTGGCCCATATTCTTACTTTTTCTGTTAGGCTACTATCTTCCCTGCCACTGGATGCAGAAACACTTTAATAATAATTGTTATTCTTGTGAATATTATTTTTTGAATATTATAATGTGTGGAATAAAGTGGCTGCGTTGAAACTTTTTAAATGGTAGTGTACCAGAGGCGGACAGTAGTGAAGTATATTTACTTTACTCAAGTGAATTTAAAAAGTATCTGTAGTTTATCAGAGTGTTTTTCTTTGTAAAACTTTACTTCACTACATTCCAAAGCATAATGTCATACTTTTTACTGCACTTCATTTCATATATAAAAGTTGTTGTTTGTTTTACCTTTAATACGTAAGAACATTAAAAAGGTAGTACTTTCTTGTACTCAAGTAAATCTTTGAATTAGTTTTACTTGAGTAAAAGTAAGAAAGTAATAGATTTCTAATGTAATTAAGTATTAAATTATATTTAATATGAAACGTAGTGCAGTAAAAAGTACAATATTATGCTTTGGAATGTTAAGTAAAGTTTTCTAAAGAAAAACACTCTGATAAAGTACAGACACCTGAGAAGTACTTTTACAGCAGAATAACAATACTTCACTACTGTCCGCCTCTGTAGTGTACTTAATACCAATGTTGAGAATAGTAGTGTACTTCCATCAACCTATGGCAATGCTGAAAATAAAGCGCTAAATGATGACATCTAGTGTTGAAAGCTGAACATTACAAGCAGAGAGCGGCGTGCATAGCGTCACAGAGACGTAGATGGGTGGCGCATTGTCTCCTACATACGGAAACAGAACTTACGGAAGTGTCTGAGAACGAATGTCAACAAAAGAGAAGGAGAAAAGGTATGGTAAAGACAAAGTTATAAAACAATATTACCCGTGAAACAAAACTATCTCAATTCGAATAGTTTATATCATGGCACCAGCTCTTAATAGTGCCCTATTATGGAGTAAAATATAGCAGGAAGCCAGCTAGCGTTAGCTGAAATCAGGCGAGCGAGAAAGGCTAGCTAGAAGTCGGAAAGCAAACTTTCGGAACAATGCGTCAGTTTAGACGCTGGTCGTCTGGCCTATTACTGTCGAAACGTAAGGAAATGCCCTTAAATATATGTCTTGGCTATATGTATGAAATGTCACTTAATAGTTTGACTGTTTCGTATCTAAACATTGCAGTGCTACTCTGCCTAACACCGAGTTGCTTCACTGTTGAGAAAAGAGCGAGACAGGAAGTCATCCTTTCTAAAGACGTTTTACGCGTTTTTATTAGTCAATCACCGACTATTTTCATGTCGAATTCATATGTTGACATTTGTCGAGGTAACGCCAATGAGTTTCTGATTGAAACCAAAAGCGAGCATCGCACTGAGCTCCAGTTGTCAGTGATTTTTTTTGTCTAAATGATGGTAGTTTATGGTGTTTATTTTTGTCTTCACAGCTAAACACTTCCAACAAGACGCTTTGGTGACGATGGCGCCTGTAATTGTGGCGAGCTGATGGATCTACCGACCATATTTTTTTGCATAAATTGTATTTTAATTCGTGTTTTATGAGACAACGACAGTCATTGGCTTGTTAGAATGTCTGTTTCCCACAGCCTTTGCGTTTTAGGGGTTTTGTTTTTATCAGGTAAGATATCAGGATTTTGTCCTTGAGTGTGTATCACGCAAAGACGGAACAAATGTCTTATTATACTGTATATATCTGAGGCAGACTTTTCATGTAGTTCAAAAAATTGACCTTGCCTTAACCAAAGATTACCTATGGTGACTTTAGGGTCAAGCTAGGTTGAAAAAAGGTTGATTGTATTTACGTTGTGATAATTGGCAATAAACAACATTCAGCAATCCTTGTCTTTTATGTGATCAACTTTTGTGTCTTTGCTCTGACAGTTCCTTGCACTTTGGAGCTGGCCTTCGGTGTTGGTAAGTAAGAGCTTGACATGTCTTTGTTTATATTTCAGTCTGAACACTAATTTTAATTCACACCCAATGCCCCAGTTAAAAATACAACATTCCTAACCAGAATAGTCATTGAGAGGAGTGAATGTATTGCATCAAGTATTTAATGCAAATAAAAATACAGAATGCTGCTTCTACTATGCAACTGACCTTTTTTCCCAACGTGACTGGCCTTTACTTCCTGCTTGACAGCTTGGGGTTTCTTTCCAGTTCTGTCTTTAGATTTTTTAAATATATTTTAAATGCTCAGTATTTTGTTATATGTTTTAAATGCCTTTCTGCCTGCTTTTCATGTCCGAACTATGTTCTCAAAGAACTCCAGTAAATCAAATGGCTTGTTTATTGTGAAGATTTCACATAGAAATATAGGTTCAGAGCACAATTTTAAAGATGTCTTTGCTTTAACTGTCAGTTTCAGGTCATTGTGATCATTCGACCAAAATACTACAAACCAGACAAGGAGAGATTCGTAACTCTGCCCACCGTGCCTGGTCTTCCCGTCCACTCAACTGCAGTTGGTTGATAACCTCAAAAGTTGGGGAGCGTGTCATCATCAGGTACCAGCAGAATTCTATTGCCATTTTTTGTGATCTTTGATACACCAGAAGTCAAAGCAGTAACACTTTATTCTTTACAGTGTCTACGTTAAATATGTTACATGTACTTACAGTAATAACAGTGTAATTATAAATTTAAGTACTGAGTAATATTAATTAGCTATATGTACTTACTATATGGTTAGGATTAGGGTTTGGCGTAGGGTTACTTGCATGTAATTATGCATAATGTATTGAGATTATAATACTAGTAAGTACATGTAACGTGAAACAAGGACACCTTAAAATAAACTGTTACTACAAATCATTATCCTAAACTTTTGACTTTATAATAAGTGAATATTACTCAGCATTTAAATATTTAATTACACTGTAACAAGGACACCTTAAAATAAAGTGTAACCATTCAAGCTTTTGTGTTTCGTGATACTGTACAGATATGAATGTAAAATGTGAAAGTCAGCTCAATTATGAGCGTATCTCAGTTTGTAAATAAGTGAATAAATGGCATTTGCTGTTAACAAGGTGAGACATTGCTTTGATCCTTACAAAGTAAACAGTCCCTTAAATGTGTCATTTCCTTTGTGTCCATCTCTTTTGAAGTTTTTCCCAGTTTGAAATGAGATGCGGGCAGGAATGGGTGTCCGTGGTTCCTCTCACTGGCTCTCCATCCAAATTCTGCGGTTCCCAGCTTCCAGCACCATTTGAGATGTCAGGGGGAAACATTACAGTGACACACCACTTCTTCCCTCATATCTACCCAGTAACAGGGTTCCATCTTTCATATATTAAAGGTAGAGTGCAACACGTTGAAGGAAAATGTTCACGTTTCCTCTCCTCTCACTGTCTTTATCCAGAGAGACTGTAAAATCCTATTTTTTTGAATAGTTAACTTTTTGGTAAGCGTTTAACAGGATTCATTCATATTTTGCCAATTTCGCCAGACTCAGGTCCCTGTTTTCCTGGCGAATTTGAATGTTACAGTGAACGCTGTCTCCCTGCATCGTGGCGCTGTAACGGACGGGTTGAATGCCTTGGCGTAGGTGATGAGCTTGGCTCTGACGAGGACGGATGTAACGACGTTAGCCCTGAACCACCCATAGATGATGTATGTGGGGGATACTTGGATGCATTTTATGGTTCGTTTACTCCCCCTGTACAAACAGGACATCCGGTGGAGTGTGTGTGGACGGTTGACCCCCAGGATTCACGACCACTCAAATTAGAGCTTCAGCAACTGGAGCTGGGTCCTCGAGACATGATCACAATCACAGACCAGCCCCACGGCACAGGCAACATCATTAAAACAGTGAGTTTCACACTTTGTGTGACAGATGATGTAGCTTGATCAATGCAGATTCATCTATCCCAGTCTTTTTGTTTCTTTTAGCTTTCATTCCACTTCAGCCTTTGATAATAAGTCTTGCACCCCCTCTCATTGGCTATTACAGATCAACGCTGTGTCCAATAACAAAGCAGTGGAGGTGGAGTCCCACACCGGCTTGCTTTCGCTGATTTACCATATGGAGCCTTCAATGGAAGGGCGGGGCTTTAATGCGACCTATCGCATCACAGATTACTGCCTTCCATGGGAAGAGCTTTGTGGAGGATCAATGGGAGGCTGTTACACCGCAAAGCAGCGTTGTGATGGACACTGGGACTGTCCTGAAACAGGCCTGGATGAGGAAGCATGCTGGGGCTGCCCGGCTGGGCACTTCCTCTGTGGGATGGTGGGAATTCACCAGACAGGACGAACAGTGTGTTTCTCGATTCATGATCGTTGCAACTACCAGCTTAATTGTGCAGATGGGACTGATGAAAGAGAATGTACCATCTGTCAGCCTGGGACATTTCACTGTGACAGTGACAGGTTTGTATATGTGCATAAGAAAGTATACACTACTGTTAAAAAAAATATATATATATATATATATATACAGTGGGTATGGAAAGTATTCAGACCCCCTTAAATTTTTCACTCTTTGTTATATTGCAGCCATTTGCTAAAATCATTTAAGTTAATATGGGGTGCTGTGTGTACATTAATGAGGAAAAAAAATTAACTTAAATGATTTTAGCAAATGGCTGCAATATAAAAAAGAGTGAAAAATTGAAGGGGGTCTGAATACTTTCCGTATCCACTGTATATATATATATATATATATATATATATATATATGGGGCTGTCAGTTTAACGCTTTAACTTAATTAATTAGCTATGAAAAATAACGCTATTAAAATAATTTTAACGCAGTTAACGCACTGGCCCCGCCCCCAGACCTGTACGTCATCTTACATTTCATAAAGTTGACTTGACAAATATGATGCAGGGTAACAACTCCATAAATGCAGTTATGCCCTAAAATTCAAGATATTGGGGCAAAAAATGCCCCTGAATGAGTTTTTGTCTCATATTTATATCATATGATAAGTGATATCACACCAGCAGCAAGAGCAATATCACAGGAGTGCTGATTTTGTCACGAAGAACACGAGTGCACATGTGATTTTATACAACAGTTCAGTAAATAAGAAGTTAATATTGTGCTATATACATAATATTGCGTGTTTTCTTAAATTTTGCCAATGAAAATATTACCTAAAAAGCCACAGCAGAATTGTTGTGCGTCTCCGAGCAACACAGCGGTGTTTAGTTTCTGAATGAATCCGGAATAGAGTGAATCAATGATTCAAAGGCCTATTCATATAGAGAGCCGTTTACTTCATTCCCGAATGAATCAGCCGTTTGAACGAATCGACTCACCAAGACATTTACCGCCACCTGCTGGTAGTTTTAGTTTCTTGTTTAGAGTATCATTTTCATTTATTAAAGGGGTCATATGTTGCGATTTCAAGTTTTCCTTTCTCTTTGGAGTGTTACAAGCTGTTCGTGAATAGATAAGATCCCTGAAGTTGCAAAGAC
>NW_015542362.1:1036463-1037042 GCF_001515605.1 Sinocyclocheilus anshuiensis | reverse complement strand
ATAATGATCTTTAAAAAAGCATCATATGACCCCTTTAAAAAAAAAAAAACATTAAAGGGATAGTTCACCAAAAATATATTCTTTATAATAAAAATAAAAATCAAAATAAATAAATTCTGTCATCATTTACTCACCCTCATGTTGTTTCAAACTTGGATGACTTACTTTCTTTTGCACAACATAAAAGAAGGTATGTTGAATACTGTTGGTGACTAAGCTGTTTTGGTCACTAGTGACAAAAAATACTGAGATGTTTCTCAAATTATCTTCTTTTATGTTCCATGTTAGGCCATTGTAGCCTAAACATTTAACACAATAATAGCTTTAAATGATCTTTTGGTGGTATTTTCACAGCCAAATTTAGTTTGCGATTAATTAGATGAATTAATCACAGCACACTGTCATTAATTAGATGATTAGATCTTTTAATTTTAATCGACTGACAGACCTAATATATTTGTTTATTTATTTTTTAAATGTAACATGTATATTTTAAAATGTAACTTGTGTGATGGCAAAGCTGAATTTTCAGCATCATTACTCCAGTCTTCAGGGTCACATGATCCTTCAGAAATCATT
>NW_015542362.1:1021204-1035969 GCF_001515605.1 Sinocyclocheilus anshuiensis | reverse complement strand
TAAAAAAAAAAAAAACATTAAAGGGATAGTTCACCAAAAATATATTCTTTATAATAAAAATAAAAATCAAAATAAATAAATTCTGTCATCATTTACTCACCCTCATGTTGTTTCAAACTTGGATGACTTACTTTCTTTTGCACAACATAAAAGAAGGTATGTTGAATACTGTTGGTGACTAAGCTGTTTTGGTCACTAGTGACAAAAAATACTGAGATGTTTCTCAAATTATCTTCTTTTATGTTCCATGTTAGGCCATTGTAGCCTAAACATTTAACACAATAATAGCTTTAAATGATCTTTTGGTGGTATTTTCACAGCCAAATTTAGTTTGCGATTAATTAGATGAATTAATCACAGCACACTGTCATTAATTAGATGATTAGATCTTTTAATTTTAATCGACTGACAGACCTAATATATTTGTTTATTTATTTTTTAAATGTAACATGTATATTTTAAAATGTAACTTGTGTGATGGCAAAGCTGAATTTTCAGCATCATTACTCCAGTCTTCAGGGTCACATGATCCTTCAGAAATCATTGTAATATACTGATTTGTTGCTTAAGAAACATTTCTTATTATTATCAATGTAGAAACCAGCTGTTCTGCTTAATGTTTTTGTGGAAACCATGATTAATTTTTTACAATTCTATAATGAATAGAAAGTTTCAAAACTGCATTTATTTCAGCATTAGTTTTTTTGTTTGTTTTCGTTTTTTTTTTTTGGTTCCTTGCTAAATAAAAGTATTAATTTCTTTAAAAAAATATTACTGACCCAAAACTTTTTAATGGTAGTATATATATTTTTTCCAACCATATGATGGCCTCTGTGTTTAAAATCTCTGCCAATGTTTAATAATTGAAACAGGTGTGTGTTTGAGAGCTGGCGCTGTGATGGACAGGTGGACTGTAAGGACGGCACAGATGAGCTTAACTGCACTGTGACCCTGCCCCGAAAAGTCATAACCGCAGCTACCGTTGGAAGCCTGGTTTGTGGACTTCTGCTAGTCATTGCAATGGGCTGCACCTGCAAGCTGTACTCCCTACGCACTCGAGAGTACAGGTAAAACAATTTAAACCAGATAATAACTATATAATATTAGATTAATTTTACAACAATGTCAGTGATTAAAAAAAAAAAAATAAGATCAGAATGTCATTATGTGGTTTATTATGTTATAATAGTAGCTTTTATTGACAGTATTTCTGTGTACTGTTCTCTTGTTTTCTCAGCATGTTCGCGCCAATCACTCGGCAAGAGGCTGAACTGATCCAGCAGCAGGCCCCGCCCTCTTACGGTCAGCTGATTGCTCAGGGAATCATTCCACCAGTGGAAGACTTCCCTACTGAGAACCCCAATGAGGTAGTAGGCTAGGAGCCCTCTTAACTGTTTTATTGCATCAAGCTTGATAAAAAAACATGCCGTTCATCACATTTTAATGTAATCATTTATTATTAATTATACATAATAATTAATTAACATTTTTTAATTTAACATTTAATAATTGAAGAGTTTGGTTCCAAAACGCTATAAATCCATTTTGATAAATTTGAGTAAAAATGTGTTTTCTTTACTAAGAAAGTGGCGAGATGAAAACCACTATTTAAGATTTATTATAAAAGTGTATTATTTGTTTCCCCAAAATGCAAAAAATCCATTGAATCAATATAAAAGTTATTTTTCTTATTGAAACTGTTGAAAATACACAACATAGTAAGTTGATCCACATGTGACAGCCTCTGAACTTGGTCAATACTAATCGTATATGCAGGCACTGGACTCAAAATACATTCAATCAGTCGTCGCTCCCAAAATTAATTCAACGGGTTATCTTGTTAATGCTATAAATTAATTACAACAATAAAAGAAAATTTCATCATGAACATACAGGAACAACATCACATTAAACCACAGAAATTCCAAAATTACATTTCCCTTACATTCAACTTCCAAAAGTGCATTCATCTTGCCATGTAACATTCATTTAGTTGAGTAGTGTTATACGCTGTATTAACATATCTTGTTAATGATATGAATTAATTACAACAATAAAAGAAAATTTCATCATGAACATACAGGAACAACATCACATTAAACCACAGAAATTCCAAAATTACATTTCCCTTACATTCAACTTCCAAAAGTGCATTCATCTTGCCATGTAACATTCATTTAGTTGAGTAGTGTTATACGCTGTATTAACAAAAACATTAATGGCATTAATAGAAACACACTGACAAGCTACGCAATATCGCGTTCATAATCGAATGCGACTCATCTGCGATTATGAATGCGATATTGTAGTGATCTACGGCTCTGTGTATTAAATGCCGCTCCATCTGAAAGCACGTGATGGAGATTTACTATTAATCACAGAACCGGCTTTACTGACGAGATGCGCATGACAATCACATGCGATTTATCGTGCAGCCCTAAGTTTGTTTGTTGATCACAAAGTACAAAATAGATGAGGAAAACTAGGATGCCGTGTGTATTCAAAGCGTTGCCATTACTGTTTACAGTGCGTGGAATGGTGCGCTGTGATTGGTTGAGCGGATATATCGCATTCTGCAGAGAAGGGAGATTGGCATTTGTCGCGGTTTGGAAAAAAAGGGACATGAGAATGACAGAATAACTCGGCGGATATCGCATTTTGCGTAAAATTAAAAATTTGCTTTTCAATACCGACAAGATACAATACTGATTTTGGCGGAAACTCCATTTTTTTTCAAAATGGCGTTTATTGCGTTTTGGAAGCAAACTCTTCAGTTATACATAATAATTAATTAACATTTTAATACAATCCTATAAAGGTATATATTATTTAAAGGAATTAACATTTTTTAGCAACTTTTAACTGCATTAAATTGAAAAATGTAAATACATTTATAATGTTTGATGATCAAATGATTAAATACTGTACTTTTGAACTTTCTTTTCATCCAAGAGTCCTGGAAAAAATTTAGCATTAAGCAGTTGCTTAATATATAAATAAAATATATTAAACAGGTGCCTGTTTTCAACATTGATAATAATAAAAAAAAGTTACTTGAGCACCAAATCAGCATATTAGAATAGTTTCTGAAGGATCATGTAACAGTAATTGCTGCTGAAAATAAAGTTTTGCCATATGCAAATAGCAAATAGTTATTTTAAATTGTAATAATATTTTTTTGTTTAATTTTTCACTTTTGCATGTTTTCTTTTCCACAATTCACTTTTTCTCTGTTTTCCAGTCTGCCTCACTTTCCCTGAGAGGAATACTACAGCTCCTCAGGCAAGACAATGCTTCCACTCTACGGCGGAGACGCAGGCCTCGGTTTGTCCGCAGAGCTGTGCGGCGCCTACGAAGATGGGGCTTAATTCCTCGATCTGCCCCTAGGACGACACAGACCACCGCCTCTTCCTCCCAACAGACAGAAGCTGCTAATTCTAGCGCTGAGCCCAGCCAGTCAAGTCCTGGAGTCTCCTCAGTGGCTACAGGAGCAGCCAGTCAGTCCTTGCCTCAAAAACTGGCTTTATCCCAACAGACAGAAACACAGCAGCAAGCGGAGGCTCCTCCTCTTCCTTCTCCCCCACCTCCTTTCCCTGTCCAGCCAATCGAAGTCACTGAAACACGACAAACCCCACCTGTCACTGCGCCCCCAAGCAGCCCTTCCCTGGCATCTCTCTTCCACAGTCTGGGGTGGAGAATTTCCCGTTTCAGACCCTCCCCATCCCCTACTTCTCTTCTTCTCTCTGCATCCCCCTCTTTTTCCTCTTCTTCCTCTGAAGATGAAGTGCTGCTGATTCCTCTCTCTGATGACACAACCTCTGAAGATGATGTGCCCATGCTAACATGAGCGTCTCGTTCTTTCTTGTCCTTTTTGGTTCTGTCTGTTTATCTAGTTCTCGCTCTCCTGCCTTTCTCTTTTCAGCACGTGAGCGTCACCCTGTTTGCTTCTAGTGCTGGCTTGGTGCCTTAACCTGTATTAGAGCATCTGTTTTCCTGACCTATGAGAAAAAGTATTGCATTAATGTGTGGCGTAAATATTTGACAAGCGACTGTTTGCGGACAGATGTGTTGGTTGTGCACTTATCTAAACTGTTGATAGGTGAACATTTGCACAAAGAGTCTGGCTTACGAAATGTTCCTCTGAGATTGATTTTAGTTAGAATAGCTTTTTTTTATTTTTTATCTGCAGACATGGTTGTGTGATGTGCATACATGTGAGTTGACCTCATAGTGCTACAGGCCACATATTTTATTGTGTGTGTTCCTCAGAAGTGCCTTTAATTGAGCTTCCTGTACATCACTAGACAGTATGTGACTGTGTATGTGCTTGCACGTAGGGCCAAACACATTAACATTTTAATACAATCCTATAAAGGTATATATTATTTAAAGGAATTAACATTTTTTAGCAACTTTTAACTGCATTAAATTGAAAAATGTAAATACATTTATAATGTTTGATGATCAAATGATTAAATACTGTACTTTTGAACTTTCTTTTCATCCAAGAGTCCTGGAAAAAATTTAGCATTAAGCAGTTGCTTAATATATAAATAAAATATATTAAACAGGTGCCTGTTTTCAACATTGATAATAATAAAAAAAAGTTACTTGAGCACCAAATCAGCATATTAGAATAGTTTCTGAAGGATCATGTAACAGTAATTGCTGCTGAAAATAAAGTTTTGCCATATGCAAATAGCAAATAGTTATTTTAAATTGTAATAATATTTTTTTGTTTAATTTTTCACTTTTGCATGTTTTCTTTTCCACAATTCACTTTTTCTCTGTTTTCCAGTCTGCCTCACTTTCCCTGAGAGGAATACTACAGCTCCTCAGGCAAGACAATGCTTCCACTCTACGGCGGAGACGCAGGCCTCGGTTTGTCCGCAGAGCTGTGCGGCGCCTACGAAGATGGGGCTTAATTCCTCGATCTGCCCCTAGGACGACACAGACCACCGCCTCTTCCTCCCAACAGACAGAAGCTGCTAATTCTAGCGCTGAGCCCAGCCAGTCAAGTCCTGGAGTCTCCTCAGTGGCTACAGGAGCAGCCAGTCAGTCCTTGCCTCAAAAACTGGCTTTATCCCAACAGACAGAAACACAGCAGCAAGCGGAGGCTCCTCCTCTTCCTTCTCCCCCACCTCCTTTCCCTGTCCAGCCAATCGAAGTCACTGAAACACGACAAACCCCACCTGTCACTGCGCCCCCAAGCAGCCCTTCCCTGGCATCTCTCTTCCACAGTCTGGGGTGGAGAATTTCCCGTTTCAGACCCTCCCCATCCCCTACTTCTCTTCTTCTCTCTGCATCCCCCTCTTTTTCCTCTTCTTCCTCTGAAGATGAAGTGCTGCTGATTCCTCTCTCTGATGACACAACCTCTGAAGATGATGTGCCCATGCTAACATGAGCGTCTCGTTCTTTCTTGTCCTTTTTGGTTCTGTCTGTTTATCTAGTTCTCGCTCTCCTGCCTTTCTCTTTTCAGCACGTGAGCGTCACCCTGTTTGCTTCTAGTGCTGGCTTGGTGCCTTAACCTGTATTAGAGCATCTGTTTTCCTGACCTATGAGAAAAAGTATTGCATTAATGTGTGGCGTAAATATTTGACAAGCGACTGTTTGCGGACAGATGTGTTGGTTGTGCACTTATCTAAACTGTTGATAGGTGAACATTTGCACAAAGAGTCTGGCTTACGAAATGTTCCTCTGAGATTGATTTTAGTTAGAATAGCTTTTTTTTATTTTTTATCTGCAGACATGGTTGTGTGATGTGCATACATGTGAGTTGACCTCATAGTGCTACAGGCCACATATTTTATTGTGTGTGTTCCTCAGAAGTGCCTTTAATTGAGCTTCCTGTACATCACTAGACAGTATGTGACTGTGTATGTGCTTGCACGTAGGGCCAAACACACTTGCACAAACGTTTACACATAGATGTAGAACTCACCCTCGCTATGTATATGGTAGTGCATGGCAACTGTGGCAATAACTTAATAATAAAGACACGTGTGTTGTGAGTGAGTGAGTGATTGTGTGTGTATGTGTTTATGAGAGAATGAACTAGCTGAAAGTGGTAAGCCACTCAGTTTAGACAATCCTTCTTGGAGGTTTCACACGCACCTCCATATGCACCACCAACCTGAATGACATCACTATATCACAATAACTTGAATATGTCTTAACATAATGAAAAATGTAGATTTCATACTTTTCTGGCTCAGTGGACAATAAATGGGGAACCAGTTGTAGTGCCATATCTATAGTCACATTGTTTCAACTGCTGGTATGATCTATCATTTCACTCCTTTTACCCTGTCGATGTTGTTTTTAATCTATGTATTTTTCAGTGCTGAAATGTTGAACTCTCAAATGTTCAGTGCCGAAATGTTGAACTCTCATCTGCTGAATGCTGATTGCATTAGAAAGACAGGTGGGAATTATCTTAATTGATGATGGTAGGATGAATTTCACTATATATTTGCTAAACCAGCTGGAAAATCCACAAAGATTAAATTGATTTGCACTTTTATTCTTCCTTGTGTGATTTAATGTGTCTACTTTAATGTCATGGTTTAGTTTCTTGTGGGTTTATGAAAATTGCTGTGAATGTAAAAAAAAACGTAATCTGTAATGGTGTATGCTGTCAACACAGATCTAAAAATTTCTAGAGTAATTTTTTTTAGAAAGCTTTGTATGTTCAGACAAGTGTTACAGGTGGAGAAGGTGATTATTCTATGAAAGGTGAAACAATGAGAGGTGATTGTCTTATTTGCACATCAAAGCCTGCATTGTTAGTCATTGGCTCAGTTTCTTTAAGTCCTGAGGAGGAATACCTGGTCGTTCTGCTCACAAGAGAAAGAGACAAACAGATATGCAAGTTTCCTAGTTCACCATCTCTAAATACAAGCTGAAGGACTGATACTGTGCTGGTGAGAAATCTATCGATTATTTTTCTCTGATCAAAAAGTTTTTATATGTTCTAAAGTACACTATTGTTAAAAACATTGTGGTCATTAAGATTTTTTTAAAGAAATTGTTACGTTTATTTAGCAAGCATTAATTTAATTTGATCAAAAATGGCAGTAAGACATTTATAATGCTGGCATTTTTTATATTTAAGTCCTCTTGAACTTTATTCATCAAAGAGTCCTTAGACAAATGTATCACGATTTCCACAAAAATAACTAAGTAGCACAGCTTGATTCTACATTGATAATAACAGTAAATTAATAAATAATTAATTTGTAAGTTGCTTTGGATAAAAGCGTCTGCTAAATGTCTAAATGTAAATGTTTCTTGAGCATGGAATTGGCATATTAGAATGATTTCTGAAGGATCATGTGACACTGAAGACTGGAGTAATGGTGCTGAAAATTCAGCTTTGCTATTAGGGTTAAGTAAGGGATAATTCCTTCAGAGAAAGAAAAAAAACTAATCCTAAACATTTGGACGGTCGTGTTAATGCTTAAATTTAGACTCGTTTCTTTTTCGAAGAAAATGTATTAAAAGTGTATTAGTTATAATTAGATTTAAGTAAATATGTCCAATACAAGTCTTTTTTATCACAGATTTTTACTTGTAATGTTAATATATTCTTAAGCATTTGTAAAAATGTATTTTTTCAATTAATTGTGCTTTTCTTTGTCTTTTATACTATAGTAAATAATGCCTTTTGCGCATTGTGTTTGTATTGGCATATTACTGTTGCCATGGTTTCCATGTACTTGGGAGAAGTGCATCTTTGACCAAGTTCAGAGATCAATCAAAGTTGTGTCCCCGCCCACTGGTCAATACGCCTCTGCTCATTGGTCCTTGAGTGAAACTGCGTCAGAGGAGAGTCCAGCGCCCCACAGTTCTAAACATCGAAGACCTAAAAGAGCAGAGAGACTTGTGGAATCCATGACGGATCCACAACCAATCAGAATCAAGAGCTGGGTCCCCTCAGAAAGCCCCGCCCTCACAGAATGGGAGTTAGACAGATTAATGACTGCAGTCGATGAGGCTGTGAGCGAAGTTTCCAGTTTACTGTCAGGTGTGTGGTGTGTTTTAATATGAAGTACAGGCAAAACATGTCTAGTGAAACTTGAAATTTGGATTTACCCCATATTCTTTTCTTTAGTAACTTTGTGGATGTTTTTTTTCATAGTGAGGCGAGTTCAAGACAGTCTGCTGCTGAACAGAGACATAAACAAATACTGCAAATTCATCTGGAGAAACAGCAGCACTGTTAACCACATGAAGTATGTTTTACGTCTTCTCTGACTCTCCTACTCTTTGTAGCTCTATTTGTTTGTTCTGTAAGTAGTAGTAGTATGAATTTTGATGTTTACTGATTTTAAAAATGTGTTATTATAATTAGTCAACCATATGTCATTCTCCTCAGATGTGGCAGGGCCAATGAGAACTACATATTCGAGAGCTGCCTTGGCGTAATTGTGAGTCTTTTCATACGTAAACACACATTACTCAAAATATTGCTCTTATTGCTCCGTCTGGCCTGTTTACAGATCCCAGATGAGCACCTGAATGGCTGTGCTGTTTATCCACATCCTGAGCATCCAGTCCGGACAGTGCTGAGGCCAGAGGGGACGGGAGTTCCTGACACTGACTTCCTGCTGTATGTGTTCACTCACAGCACAGATAAATGCCAAGCAGAGGTAGAGACTATCACTGGGATTTCTCTCAGATCTGTTGCCATTGTCATAATGTCTGTAACGTACTTCCATTTTTAAATCATGACAAATTTTCAACCTTGTTTTCCACAGGCAGGTAATAAAGTCAAGTGTCCTTTATGAAAAAATGGTCTTCACTAGGGGAAAAAATAGTGAGTTTATTACGTAATATCTGTAATATTTTTACCCCTCTGTCTCTTCAGTCTAGTATACTGGCTTATGCTGCTCACTGTCAGACAGACTCAGAGGGGCGTCCTCTGGCTGGGGCTATGATCATCTGTAGAGAGACACTCAGTATGGAAAGATACACACATGAGCATTTTGTGCAGGTGACAGTGAATGTGTCTGACAAGAGTGAACTGTTGAAAAAACAAAAAACAGAAACATTGAGATTGCATTCGCTCTTTGTTATTTTGTTTTGGTACAGACAGTGATCCATGAGCTGTTCCACGTGTTGGGCTTCAGTAAAGAGCTCTTCAGCCGATGGAAGGATTGTTCTCTCTCCTCTCAGGGTATGTAACACTGCTTTCGTTTTTCTTAATGTTCTTTATGTAAATGAATAAATATCTATTAGAGTTATGGTGTTCATCGTAGCCCTATTATATTGTGCATTTACTGGTCATTTTTGTCATTGTGTATGTGTTATGAAGCTGGCATAGACTGCTGGTCTCATGGTCAGGTGACCAGCACAGATGAGATGGGCCAGGTTAGACTGTATTCTCCTACTGTGATCAGAGAAATGCAGAAACATCTCAACTCTACCCACCCTGACCTTGGAGCTCCATTAGAGAACAAGGTACCCACTGCAAACAAAACACTACTGTACCAGTGACATGGCACCGTAATGGTATCATCATGATCTCTGATATATACCATAGTACCGTATACATAGTATTTTTTTGTTGTTGTTGAAGTAATTTTAAATTGTAATAATAGTTTACAATATTACAGTTTGTTCTGTATTTCAGATCAAATGCAACCTTTGGAAATGTAAAAGACTTCTTTCAGAAGTATTAAAGGGGTCATATGATGCCGCTAAAAAGAACATTATTTTGTCGTAGACATCCTTAATCTCTTATAACTCCATTCTGCTGTCTGTAGTTCTGTTGTCGGTGTTTCTTTGTTTGAATATGGCGCTTATCACATGCTGTGTGGTATCGGCGTTTGGTATCGGGGCATTTTAACGAGTACGTGTACAGGAGACCAGTATCGGTGCATCCCTAATTTGAGACTTTAGTCTTTGCAACTTTACAGATCTTCTTTATGCACCAAGAGCTTGTAACACTTCAAAGAGAAAGGAAAAATTGAAATCGCATCATATGACCCCTTTAAAAATCTTACCGACCCTAAACTTTTGAATGGTAGTGTAAATTGAGGTATTTACAAGGTACCCTAAGGTATTTAAATAAAAACATGTTACTACAATAACATGCAAATACCCAAACTTGTTGGCAAAAGCTATTTTCACTACTACTGCTCACTGTTGCGTTGATATTATACTTTTAGTACAGAAAACATATTTCCATTTATACTTTAGCATCTGTATTATCTATCACTGTTCACACTTAGTGTGAACAAAATACTATGTTGCTATTATACTTGGTACAAACAGTATCTATCACTCTGTGTAAATTGCATCTACCTTTCTTAATGTAAATAGCCGCTGCCTAATGTAAAACACAGATGATATACTCAAAGACATCCCCTCCCCGTCTTTCTTCCTTTCAGGATGCTGGTTCAGATGGTCTCTCGTCACACTGGGAGGCTCGTGTGCTTCAGGGTTCCATTATGGCAGCTTTACTGGTGGAGCCGTCACTGATTCGGATCGATCCCATCACAATTGCTGCCCTCCAGGACACGGGCTGGTATTCAGTGAACCTCAGTCGAGCTCAGAGCTTGGTGTGGGGAGAAGGTAAGACATACACTGTTGAGTCCATTCTGCTGGTTGACATGCATTAAGATAAATATTATGCACTTGTTCAGGCTAGTCAAAACTTGGACTTGCGTGTCCACTGATTTACCATTCCTGGTGTGTTTCTGTGTGTTTTAGGTGAAGGCCATCAGTTTGGGTCTGTCTCTACCTGTCGCAATTCTTCTGCTTTCTTTTGTAAAGACAGGTAATCAAACAAATAATGCTGTTTTGAATAATCACAGGTATTTAAAGGAAGCTATATTTTGCAGTTATTTTTTTTTTTGAAAGTGGGCTTGTTAAGAAATTGTGGCTTTTGTAAAGTTGTTAAAATATTAATATTAATATTAATTTATTTTATTTTTAGAGTAAATTGAATGAATGTGATAAACTGTCTTCGGTTTTCTTCCAAGTGGATTGGGTTGTCATTACCTTCACTTCCACAAGGGGGAGTGTCTCACTGATCAGTACCTGGATGGCTGCCACATTTTCAAACCCCTAGCTAATGCTGTGAGTCTGCTGTGTTCTGTTTAGTTCTATTTCTCTTTCACAAGTGTCTCACTTTGTTGTCATTATAACTAAACTTCACTTGTGATTTTCATGTGTAATGACACTTTTCTTCATCAGAGTGAGTGCTGGAAAGAGGAGAATAAGAGGAGTGGAATGAAAGGGAGTGGAGAGATATATGGCTCAGACAGCCGCTGTTTTATATCCAACCTCAGCAGACTGGTGCCACATGTTCTCACATCTCACAAAAATATATATAAATGTTTAAAGATGTCAAAGCTACAGTTTTACAATATTACATTCATTTTAAAGGCTCTTTTAATTTTTTTAAAATCTTTTTACCCTCCCTTTATTAGAATAACGTGACCGCTAGTGCACCAGTGGCAGGTCATTGTTACAGACACAGGTGCACTGGAATAAACAAATATCAAATTCAGGTGATGGATTCTGATTGGTTGGATTGTCCAGCAGGAAAGAGCATTGAGGTTAGTGAGAAACTCATTGGGATACGCGTAATGACTTAAACATTTAGTGTTTTTTACATAGCACTCAGGTGCCATTTTATTTGTTATAACTTTCTGTCTCTAAATCATGTAGGTGTCTGGTTATCAGGGTTTCATTTTCTGTCCAGACAACAGAATATGTAAATGTTCTGATTTAGCTCCTCCTACATCAATACAAAAGGCGGATGACCTTCTAAATGCTGGCACATGCATTGAGAGGTTAGTCTAATCTTTTATTTTCAAATCTTAAATGTGTTTTATGTGCATCAAAATATGTCAACAGTTACAGAACTCCACACACAACGTGTTTCTATGTCAGTTGAGTGTCTCTATAAGTTGTTATATCTTTTCTGTATAGTAGTGATGATGTGATGGAGAAAGACCGGTCCACTCCTCATCCCAGCTTCATGCATCGCTCCTCCGTCACAGTGTCTGAAGCAGAGGTCATTGTGGCAGCAGTGCTGAGCATCATATCTGCTTTCTCTCTACTGTCTGCTGGATTGCTCATTTACAGGAAGTGTTTATCAGCCAGGGTCAGAGTACATGCTGCCAGTGAGCCTTCATACAGGCCACAGACGCCTCCCACCCAATGCATCAGAAGGAACTGATAGTAGAACCAAAAATTGGACAAATAATAAGATTCAAAAGTTAAAATTAAATAAATAAATAGATAACAAATAATTAACAAATGTCTTTTTTGGCTATGCATATATTAAAATATTTTTATGATGAAGATAGTAAAGGTGTGGTGTGTTAAATAGATTTTACAATAATCATAAACTTTCTTTAGTTCAGGTCAAGGTCCTTTGGTAAACCTAATGTGTGCACTTGAAAGATGATGGTTTTTCGTTGACTTAAACAAATGTTAAACAATGTTTGCTCTCCGTTGAAAAACCAAAGATCATTTTAGAATATTTAAAGCTTTTTTGTAAAATGTATAGCTTATATAAAAAAATAAAGCTTAATATTAATTAATTGTAAAACATTTAATTGCTGTTGTTTAAACCATTAGCCCTTTTCTGCTTGCTTATTCAGTCATTCATGTACAGTACAAATCAACATACCATTATTATGTAGGGATTTCTATCATGAACGGACACTGATATGACCCTATCAGCCATCATGAGGTCTGGATTAATCCAATCAGGAGATAACAGAGATCTTTTGTATCAAGACTGAAAATGCCTCGTGATGTCTTGTGACCACCGATGAATGTAACTATTATATCCAAACAGGAAAAGGACAGTAATTTAATCACGCCCTCGGGCCTGCAAGCACGGGATCTATACGTGACGCCACATGACTTTTTGACCATCTGCTTCCTGCATGACTGAAACCCTTACGTTTCTCCTGTCCCAGACAAAGGGACACGAAACTTACACAGACAAAATTTTAACAGACAATCGTTTAAAACTCATAAGTAGTGAAAATGTGTCTACTGTATGTGTTATGCCGTATATATATATATATATATATATATATTCGATGTGTTGAAACCATTATATTTCAATATTTGCCTTATAACTTTTCTTTCTTAGTTATTACGATTACTGTGTATGCAAAATACCTGTTGTTTGAGCTTGAATGAAAGCTTGTTTTATTCACAGAACATCGGTGTGAGTGAAAAATTGATATTCGTCATCATTTTCCGGTGATGATATGTTTATAAGAAGTTATTAAAACCTGCAGAAATACTCCCCACAAACAGCATGTGATTCATGCATGATAAGGAACAGTATGGGGCGTGGCTAAACCCCGCAGCCACCATCTGATTGGACCACGACCTGTGGGCTGGACAAAAGTCAGCCTGCTTAAAAATGAACACAAAGCCCTCTCTCTCTTACGCTCGCTCGCTTTTTCTCGCTCAAGACCTCTGGCTTTCACTTTGGTGAAAGCGCTACAAGCGCTCCCATGCCGTAACATCGCACAGCGAGACTCCAGAACTCAAACACTTCAGTTGAAACTTCGCGAAAATTTTAAAGTCAAAACCCTTGCCAAGATCATTGCTACCTAGCTCGTAGCTTACCTATCGAAGAACGTATTACCCGTGGCCAGGGAAATACAAATATTCAAGTTGTTAAAATATACTGAGGTCAACGGCTAGCTGGACGACCGGTGATTTAAAGTGTAAAATATCAAATTGGAATTCAGCTTTAATCAGGTGGACCTTGAATTTTCAGATTCGAGTCCTTTCAAAACCTGAGCTAGAAATAAAATTAATGATTAATTCCCTTATAGAATTAATGAGTTAAATTCCTTACAGTACTTATAATTATTACAAGTCTTGTAAGGCTTTTATGTGTACATACAAAAGTCAATGGACAGCAACGTGATCCTTAGAATTTATTCAGCCAACAAGATTACAAAAGTTTTCAAATGATGTGGTTACAGTAAGAAGTAAATAAACGAGAGCAAAATCTAAAACAGCTGCAATCAAACAGTGATTTCAAGGTGTGGAATTTCTTTGCAAACAAACAAAGATAATTTCCAAAGCCGTTTCTCAAACATTTCTTCTGTCTGCTCACTTTCCTCATTTTGGAAAAACAGGTGTCGTCATCCCAGACATGACCAGTTGAGCAAGATACAAATCATTCCATTAACAAACAGCAATGCCTGGAAGCCAGTGCTTACACTCTTCATCTAACCTATAAATGCTTATGCATACTGAGATACAAGAAATTGTTATTTTTTTCTCTACGATTTGTACTTGGAAATAATATAAACAGTCATGTACTTGACATACGAACAAACCACTAAATCAGAACAGAATGAAACAAACAAAAAAAAATCAAAGCAAAATAGTCAGTACAATGGTAATATGTGACCCTGGAGCACAAAACCAGTCTTAAGTCGCTGGGGTATATTTGTAGCAATAGCCAAAAATACATTGTATGGGTGATTATTATCGATTTTTCTTTTATGCCAAAATCATTAGGATATTAAGTAAAGATCATGTTCCATTAAGATATTTTGTAAATTTCGTACCGTAAATATATCAAAACTTAATTTTTGATTAGTAATATGCATTGCTAAGGAGTTCACTTGGACAACTTTAAAGGCAATTTTCTCAATATTTAAAGGGGTCATATGATGCTTTTTTAAAGATCATTATTTTGTGTATTTGGTGTAACAGAATATGTTGACATGCTTTAATGTTCAAAAAACACATTATTTTTCAAA
>NW_015542362.1:996663-1021174 GCF_001515605.1 Sinocyclocheilus anshuiensis | reverse complement strand
AGAATCATTAGGATATTAAGTAAATATCATGTTCCATGAAGATATTTTGTAAATTTCGTACCGTAAATATATCAAAACTTAATTTTTGATTAGTAATATGCATTGCTAAGGAGTTCACTTGGACAACTTTAAAGGCAATTTTCTCAATATTTAAAGGGGTCATATGATGCTTTTTTAAAGATCATTATTTTTCAAATACTGTACATTGTTGTAGGTCCTCTATGCCCCGCCTCTCTCAAACTGCAATGTGATGGAGCACAATCCTGTTTTTCTCCTTCGCTATCTTGCTTTCAGACCGAGAACCACCTGAAGACTCCCTGTAAAGAGACATCAACCTCACAACGAGTCTCTTCACTGGTTTTGGCAAGTCTTTCCCTGCTCTTTGTGAAAAAGTGCCAGTTCCCTAGTATGATTACATCACATTTTGTTGGTGTAATCTATAGATTGCTCCTGCTGACTATATCCAGCCTCTTACGAAGACTTCAGATGACCCAACACCTGTGAAGAGATGATGCCAACCCTTGAGAGGACTTCAGATGAAGCTGACTCTGAATAAACATACAAAACTGCTACATTTTCCTTGCATTGTAATCAACATGATCACATCACGTAACCATTGCTTTAAGTTGTTCATTTTTTCTGTATATATTTAACTGTTTCTGAATACATGACGTTACTTAACTGCATGATTTGTATAGCCTAATTTCAGAACATTTCTGCCATATGAACATTACTTTTGCACAGTTACACCTGTTAACAGAACTCTTATTTGTAATGTAGAAACATTCATTTTCTGTAAAGCTGCTTTGAAACAATGTGTATATTAAAAAGTGCAATACAAATAAATGTGAATTGAAGAAAACTTGATGCATCATTTCTCTTCTCCTCTCCAGATCAGTAGGGAAACCATACATTCACACTCCTTTCTGTGAGCGACTGGAGCACTCACATGCAGCACAGCAAACTATGGAGACTGTTCAAGGACAACATGCTTTATAGCTTATTATAAATGTATAAATTGATTGCTGTAAATAAGTGCATAACAAAGTGAGCTGAGGCGGCGGGATCGAGAACGGCGGATCCGACGAAGGAGCGGTGAAAACGGTGAAAGCCGATCCGGCGATCCACAGCACTAAGTTGATGTATTTGCTCAGCGACCAGCACGGATCAGCTCTAGGCATGACGAAGCAGATATCGTCCTCTTTTAGAAGGCCAAACAAAGTAGTTTCACTTTCACAACGAAGCACACAGCGTCTTCAGGACATGGCGGCGGCAACAACAATACAGTGAGAATAAAAGTTACGCCTTCTTTCTTTGCGTGAACATTTGGGCGGCGTTATGCAAATCTTCCCACATCGTGACGTAGACATGTGGGGGCGTGTTCGAACGAGCCGTTTTAGGTAGGTGTGGCTGACTCTTAACTTTTATAAAGAATATCTCTTTGGATCTGAGACTTTAGTCTTTGCAACTTTACAGATCTTCTTTATGCACCAAGAGCTTGTAACACTCCAAAGAGAAAGGAACAAATGAAATTGCATCATATGACCCCTTTAAATTTTTTTGCACCCTCAGATTCCAGATTTTCAAATAGTTGTATCTCAGCCAAATATTGTCCCATCCTAACAAGCTAATTTATTCATCTTTCAGATGATGTATAAATCTCAGTTTCAAACAATTGACCCTTATGACTGGTTTTGTGGTCTAGGGTCACATATAACAAGTAAATATAAATGACATCAATTAGTAAATAGATGATAAAAAAACAACAACGACAGAAAAGGGGGGTGTTGCCAGTACCATGAGTTCCTACTAGAAGCTATATCATATTTACCGAAAGATTTTTAACGACTTCAATAGGATTATGATACTAAACAGTGATAGACCCAAACAACCATGTGACTTGAGATTAAATTATGTTATATCATTTGAATTTTTCTAAATATATTAACAGGCAAAGGCAACATCCTGTAGATACAAGAGGATGAATGCAGAAATGACAAATTACATCCTGGTCTTCGCCCAGTGCTCAAAAAGTGTCATCTGTGAGAGATGAGCAACAAACATAAGCTTTGCAACATGTTTAAATATCATGTAAATTTGTATCAATATAATGATATCAAATAAATGTGTTGTGCATCAGCAATGACTTTATGATGCTTTAAGCATACATATACATGATCTCAGTACCTGACATTTCTCAATGGAGTAATTCAGATCAGCACAGAGCTCAATGTTGCCTGCTTTCTCTTTCTCTTCATTTTTCTAATTAAAAATCAAATCAAACACATCACATCAATATAATATCACAGTTGTATGATACATAATAATTTGACCCTGCATAAGACAAGTGGTTTGGAACATAGATAATAGTTTTGAATAAATGAATAATATGTTGTAAGACTCACTTTGCTCATTTTTCTTTCTGAGTGTTTGATTTCTTGATCTATCTTCATTGTGTCCTGGATCATCTGCTGCACAAGCTTGTGCGTCTTCATCTCCCGAGTCTGTGATGAGAGGGGAAAATACAGATGCTTTACATCATCCAGTATGTTTTTAAGATTTCTAATTACCGTTTGTTGTTGTAAATAAATGATCATTCTTTGTTACCTACCTTCTTCTCTTTACTCTTGTCTTCTACAAGAACTGCGTTGTGAGTCTTGTGGTCTCCCTCAGTGCAGGACTGACACACAGATGTCTGATCATCTCCACAGAACATCTCCAGAGCTCTGTTATATTTCTGGATTATTTTAGGATTGATATCCTCCACAAGGTCAAGCATCATGACTTGCTTTATGTTTATGACTTTCTCATGAGGCTCCAGGTAAGAGCTCTGCCACATCAGGATTTCAGACTGAGACAACAGATGCTCACAGTGTCTAAGATCCACTCTCTTGGTGAAATTTTCTTTGCAGCATGGACATGTGTTATCATGACTGCTTTCCCAGCATTCCTTCAGGCAGGCCTTACAGAAGTTATGTCCACATGGGGTCATCATGGGATCAGTGGACAGCTCCAGACAAATTAAACACTGAAGGTTTTCTGTCAGGACACTGCTTGAGGAAGCCGTTACTGAAAAGAAAAGAAAAAGAAAATACTTAGCAAACAATACAACAACAACAAAAAATAATATGTGAAAATAAATACAATACTAACTTTATATTAATAAATATTTATAAAATATCTGCAAATAGTTTGATACAAAGAAGCCAGTTTATCCATAACTGCTAGTATATTTAGAGATAGTAATGATACTAGCATCTTTATATTTAAAATATATCTTTATAAGAAAAATAGGAGATCTCAGTTATTTAGTTATAAAATAGGAGATCTCTATTATTGATTACCTGAAGGTTTGCACAGAATCTCTTCTTGGTCCTCTGTTTCTAATGGTTGTGAATATTCTGTCATCACGGGTTCCCTTTGGTAGCCTTTAGAAATGTGCAAAAATGAACTCTGAAGTCTCAAATACATGGACAAATATGCCATCTTTTGGACATTAAAATTATATCACAAGATGAATGCTTATTTTATACTGTACTTCTGTTACTTATCGAACTAAGCATGTTACTAGCTAAAATTCACAGTATAAAAATGCATTGGAAGTACAAATATATTTACCTGTGTTTTTCTCAAAGAGTTGCACAATCTCTCTAAGAGCTGTGTTGCACCTTAGATCAGGACATTTGTTGAATGTTTCTTTACAAAATGGGCAGGTGCATTTCTGACTGATGTCCCAGAACATTTCCAGGCAGGTCTTACAGAAGTTGTGTCCACATGGAGTGGTGACCGGATCACTGAATAGATCCAAACAGATGGAACAGTGGAGCTCCTCAGATAATGGACCGCTGACGCATAACTGGGCTGAAAGCAAAAGAAATGCATTCATTTCAGAAATTTCTCAGGTTTGAAGTGCAGATTTTCTGTTCTGAAATTAGCAAATATTGTGTACAGTTAGTTTTGTGCACATTTATGAGACACGGGAGTAAGTTTAGAGACTAGTAGAGTTTTTTTTTTTTTACTTTAAAATAAATACATACCTGTTGTGTTTTTCTCAAGGAGTTGCACAATTTCTCTAAGAACTGTGTTGCTCTTTAATTCAGGTATTTTGCCGAATGTTTCTTTACAATAACGGCATTTGCAATACTGACTGTTGTCCCAGCATTGTTTCAGACAGCTCTTGCAGAAGTTGTGTCCACATGGAGTGGAGACTGGATCTATGAACACATCCAGACATACTGGACACTTGTGTTCCTCAGTCTGAAGAGGAATGCTGCAGAGATCCATAACTGGAAAATGGGGAAATTACTTGGAATAAATAATAATATTAATACTCCTTACCCAAATATTAATTAAAAAATTAAGCAGCAAAACATTGTGATGTAATGCAATGCTTAACATAGTAGTTCATGTTCAGTGAATTCAAATACACATTATGTATTTTATTATAAGATGAATGTAATGTAAGTTCAGACCACAAAGACTTACATGGCGGCAAATCAATACTGCCTCTTTTATGTCTGCATTTTAGTGGTGTTGAGAAGGGTTCTGCCATTTCTTATAAAATCCACCAGCTTTAACCAAAAGTTGTTGCAGAATTCACGTAATGGATGTCGGCCTTCCCACTCCTTCACAATAATAATTAACCAGTCATCATTATTTTAGTTAAGTTAAAAGTGAAAAAATTAATCTCTTTTACAAGAATGACACGGACAAATAAGACAAAGTAAAACAAGTAGTGTACATATAAATGGCAAATCAATTCAAACGTCGTTTTCAGCTGAGATTTACAGCGAGCCTATAGGTTAATCAAACGGAAGACGGCTGTTCTGTAAATAGTTGCATACACACAATACTTTCTGGCAAAGTCTGAGAAGGTAGAATTGTTTTGGAAGGAAAATAAACAAAATTTATCCTGAATATGCAAATTGGCCGAAACCACTGGACGTCTCCAGCTAAAACAGAACAACCGGAACAAAGTTTCCACTCAATACTAGCCTTTGGTTAAGCAGAATACCGATACCAAAGGTTTCACCCTGTTTATAGGCACACATTATAATAACTATTAAATAATTTTCGGACATTGTCACGAATGCAAACTGACACTACTTCATAAAACAACTAATTAATCGGATATAATTGGTATTATCAACTAAGGCATTTAAATTAACATTAACTATAATTAACTGTTCAGATCAATTCATCTTTAATCACATACCAGCGAGGATCTGTCCGAATAAAACTACCAGCTTCTATAACAAGCAAGCGAGGAAACGTCTTTAGTTTCACTTTTTAGCCAAACTAGTAACCTACCTGTACAAAGTAAAATTTGACCCGACACCTAGCGGTTGGGCACCGCATCGATACTATTAAATACGATACAATGAATAAACAACGTGATAAACGGGGTAAGGATTTATACATATGTTCTTAATATTCATTTTCGTAAGTTTTAAAGACCTTTTAAACCTATGCAGATGATGACAGTGATAGAGATGAAATGTAAAAGGCATAAAATGGTTCTGCACTGTATACAGTAGATTGGTTTTGACACATTGACACCTGTGCTAAATAAAGGTTCCTCAACCTCTGCTCATTTTTTCGATTGCGTTGTCATTTGCAGTATTCCTCAGTACTTACCGTCAATCAGTGTTATTTTAGTATTCATTTCATTAAAATATTGAATGTTATAAATATATTCATTTTAATGTTTTTATAATTCATTAAAAAAAAGTTTTAAATATTGTATTTTCTTATATACATCATTGTTTATACAGTATGAGAAGAAAAATTTAAATCAAATGTGTCTAAACTTTCATTTTTGGGTGAACTATACACAATATATTGTCGCTACCCATGAAACATGTTGAATTTATGTATTGCTATATATTGTGACACAATATATTGTTACAGCAAAACATAAGTCGTGGGGCACATTAAAATATGATGTAAAAATCAAAAACATCACAAATTCTCAACAAAACAGCAAGTTTAAAGATCATCTTTATTTGAGGTTACTGTAATTGGAACATTAGTGTGCAAAGAAAGTAGTCTTACTAGCAAAAAAAATAAATATATAATATTGTATTACACTGACAGTCATTCTTCCTTCCTTCCTTCATTCATTTATTTTATTTTAATTACCAATGGTTATAATTGGCTAAAATACACTTATTCTTTCCGACAGGTGAAATGATCAGTGGGGCTGAATTTTTATCTCCATGAGTAAAGCCTGGGCTGAAATATGGATAGAGTTTCTCAGTGAAAGACTGACCAGTGAAAGAGTAGATATGAGACTCCACATCATAAAATGAGACCAGACCTTCCTCATAGTCTACATACACACCCACCTTCTGGGGCTTGACTTTCAGACAGAGAGAGACAGACAGACAGTCACAGGCCTTATACTCACTTCCATTCCTCAACCACAGAGTCAAGAGTCCATTCCTTGGACTCAGAGTAATTATTCCCTTCCTGTTAACAGACTCCCTCGCCACACCTATATCCCACTCGGTTTTCCCTTTCACCTACACCTCGAAATAAAATTTCCCAGAGGAGAATCCCTCCTTCCCCAGGATGCTGGGACATGTATCAAACCTCCACGGACTGTCCGGGACAATCTGTCGTGTTTCTCCATATCCAGCTTGTTTGTCACCCTCAGACAAGGAGATTTTCGGATGAGCTGTTTCAGGATCCATAGTCACATTCACTGAGAGAGATCAGAACAAATAATTAGCAGACATTTTTAACATATATGCGTTGCATGGAATAAACAATACACAATAGTACACTGGTCTTTCGTCAACTTTTTCTGTATTTGTCCCATTAAAATGATCTTGGAAATGTTTTGCCCTGTGTTTATCATTTATATTTGCTACTATTCAAATGCCCTGTATGTATGTATTTATTGTTTTACAATTAACCCAGAATTTCAGTATTAAAATGTGAATATCCATTACTATATATTTAAAACTATGACGTTATTTTTTCAGTGTCATTGAAGAGTTTGAGATTAAATATGACATTTGTGAGAATATGTGATTTGTGAAAAACACATCAAGGACAATATCACTTTTGAGTAGAATTTGTGTGTGTAATTTCCAATCACTCGTTAATTTTGTCAAATGATGAAAAAAAGTGTAAAAGTATTATTACATTGCATGTATTAATGAAGCATAAAATGCTAGCTATGAAATTAGCTGTGAAATTGAGACACTCGAAGTAGAGATTTTTTTATGACCTTCAGAAAAAATTGAACCATGCATGTATATCAACTGCCAGACATTGTTTGACAAATTAAAGTGAGTTTTAATAGTTCATATGACTAAAAGTGCCCACAATATATTCAGAAATGTAAACATTTTTGTGTATGAATGTAGGAAAATGGCATAGATGACTTGTACCTGTAAAATTCTCAATCCTCTTTAGCTCTGTGGAAACAATTTATACACTTGATTATTTTCTAAAAATGTATGTAAATAATTTGTAGAACTGTGCCAGTCTTAGCTTTTAACAGTGTTGAATTCTTACAAAATAATTATATTTAAATGTATTCACAATAAAAATTCCAGACAAAATATCGAACATAACAGTGAAATGCTCACCAGTTCCTGTAATCTTCACCATTGCACTACTGAAGAATTATTGATGCTTTGTCAGGGCTCTCCTCACAGCGTCCTCCTTCAGATGAGTGTCAGTACTGACCCCAGCCAAGATCTTGGTGCCTAAGGGCTGCACAGGGATGGATAAATCTAAAGGAGGAGAGAGAGAGAAATCCCTCAGCATGTTAAGTGTTGTCCTGTGATGTGAGCAGAGAGAGACACTGACCTGTAGGAGGTGCAGGTGATCTTCAGTGTGTGAGAGCTGCTCCAGCTCAGTGTTTCTATATTCAGCTCTTTAATCAGCTCTTCAGCCTGATTCTCTGCTGCTTTCTGCTTCTGCAACTCTCAATGGAGTCCATCAGATCAGTGAACAGCTCGACAATGTCTGCTTTTTCTTTTTCTAAGCTTTGCTAAGTAAAGGATAATGTATATTCAGTCTTAAAATATGGCCACCAAATTTACATTTACATTTATGCATTTAGCAGCCGTTTTTATCTAAAGTGGCTCACAAAAGAGGTTTATTACAGGTTAACTAATTTCGGATGCAAGCTAGAGAAGAGGCGAAATGCCGAGAAGATTTTTTTGTGGGGTGTGAGTGTGTGTTTAAGTGCACTGGTTTAAGAGCGTAAAGTGTTTGTGGAAGAGGTCTGTCTTCAGCTACTTTTTGAAAGATGTGATGGTCTCAGCAGTTTGGGTGGAGGTTAACAGCTCATACCAGCGCAGAGGGTAAAGGTGTTGGAGAGTGACTTTTTGCCTCATTGTGAAGGAACAACAAGGCGTTGCTCACGAATTGACCTTAGCTGACTTGTAGGTTTGAGGTAAGGAGGTGCTGTTCCAGTTTTGAAAGCCAGCATTAAAACCTTAAAGGGATAGTTCACCCAAAAATGAAAATTCTGTCATTAATTACTCACCCTCATGTCGTTTCAAACCCGTAAGATCTTCGTTCATCTTCGGAACACAAATTAAGATATTTTTGATTGAATCTGAGAGCTGTCTGACCCTCCATAGACAGCAACGCAACTGAAATGTTCCCAAGTCCAGAAACGTAGCAAGGAGATCGGTGAAATAATCCATGTGACATCAGTGGTTCAGCCGCAATTATACAAAGCTACGAGAATACTTTTTGTGCGCCAAAAAAAAGAAAAACGACTTTATTCAGCAATTCGTCTCCTCCGCATCACCCTGTAGCGCCATTTTGGAGAGTATCCGCTGGAGGTAAACAGCGTATGCTGTTCTGTGTCAGCTGCGTCACACGGATACGCTGTTTTCGTTCAGATCAAATCACAACAACGTAGGAAACAGATCCGGTGTTTACGTCCAGCGGATATTCTCCAAAATGGCGCTACAGGGTGACGCGGAGGAGACGAATTGTTGAATGATATCGTTTTTGGGGGGTTTTTTGGTGCACAAAAAGTATTCTCGTAGCTTCGTATAATTGCGGCTGAACCACTGATGTCACATGGATTATTTCACCGATCTCCTTGCTACGTTTCTGGACTTGGGAACATTTCAGTTGCGTTGCTGTCTATGCGGGGTCAGACAGCTCTCAGATTCCATCAAAAATATCTTAATTTGTGTTCCGAAGATGAACGAAGATCTTAAGGGTTTGAAACGACATGAGGGTGAGTAATTAATGACAGAATTTTCATTTTTGGGTGAACTAACCCTTTAAATCTGATTCTGGGAGTCAGGTATAAATAAGGAATGCAACGAACTGCTAAAATGTATACCTTGAATTAAATTTAAATCACTTTGGATAAAAGCATCTGGCAAATGTAAATAATAAATGGGATCATTCAATATTGTGTTCTGACCACATTAAATAAAACTTTGCAATGAACTTACAACAAGACTAACCTTGCTGAGCTGTACCGAGCATTTGATTTCTTCAATTTTCTTCATTCTGCTCTGAATCATCGAATTAACCTCGGCTTGTCTTTTCCCTAACTGAGACTGTGGACAAAAAAATTTAACTTTCTTTACAGCAAAGTTTGAAAGCCATTGAAACACAGATACAGATTAAGCATCTCTCACCTTCCGTTCTTCACTCTCCTCCTCTACAGGAACAGTGTTGTGGGTTCTGTGGTCTTTCGTCGTACACGACAGGCACACACACTTCTGATCATCTCTGCAGAACAGCTCCAGTGGCCTGTCATGCTTCGGGCATATATAATCTTCCAGATTCTCCACAGGGTTGATAAGTTTGTGCTTCTTCAGTTTTGCTACAGTGTTATGAGGCTCTAGGTGAGTTTTACAGAAAGATCCTTCACAATGCACGCAAGACTTCAAAGCTCCTCTCTTTATTTTTGTTTTGTACAGGCATCACATGGTACTGCACCAGGTTGGACAGGACTTTCTCCCCTCTTCAGTCCTCCGATGAGCTCTCTGAATTCTCTGTTCATGCCAAGATCTGGTCTCAAGTGAAAGTTCTTCTTGCAAAGCGGACATTGCGTGCCCATACTGCTGTCCCAGTGTTGAGTGATGCATTCCATGCAGAAGTTGTGTCCACACGGAATGGTTACTGGGTCAGAGAAGAAATCCTGACATATTGAACACAGGCACTGTCCAACTGGGAACTGATGGAAGAAGCCATCGCTGATGAGAGAAAAAACCCCCCAAATGATTGTACAAACACACAAGATATCTCTCCTTGCCCCTCCTTTTTAAACAAATTGAACCTGTCAAACTGGTTTTGATATGGGATGTAAAATACAACATACACTTTAATTGGTATTACAATAAAGATTTGCATGAAGATGCAAATAAAGTTTGAAAGGGTCTTTCAATGACAATCAATATCAATCAACTCAAGAGTGGTGTTAACAGTCCAAAAATCTCTCTTTTTTAATGAAAATGCAGTTGTAAATCAAACTAGCCATTAGATTTAATAATTAGGACTGACACCAGAACTGACTTGAGATGAATAATGATACTATTGTCTTTTTAAAACTGCTTACAGCAGAATTTGAATCATATTTGGAGAAGTTTGATTCTGTTATTTTCTTGTTCATTACTATTAAGCTGCTTTGAAACAATCTGTATTTTATAAGGTGCTATATAAATAACGATGACTTGACTGCTGATTTACCAAATACTTTTTGTGTAATGTAGTTTACAAACCACTAGATAAAACAATCCAGACTCCAGCATGATTGCGTCTCTCATGAGCTTACCTGTACTCTGCTACACCTCCTGCATGCTTCTTCATGGCCGTGTCTGAGCTCATGCCGTAGAACAGTTTGTACTTCTTGCTGTTTTTCTCTATGATTTCGCCCGCACTCTCAGAATGACCAGCAAGCATTCCTCCCAGCATCACAAAGTCAGCTCCAGCTCCTGTCGCACAGTTTAGCCTAATGTGACACTGGTGGTGACCAACATCTAAAAAATGTGGCATTTACAGGTAGTAAGGCAACAAGTAATGTCTGAATCCAATGTTTTTAGCTACTAAAATGTCTTGCTTTCTTGTTTTATGGTATTATTACAATGCTGTGTTACCAAAACTCACCAAATGCTTTGGAGACGTCGCCTGGGCAGGTGCATCCCCCATCCTACAGCGAGACGAAAAACAGATCCCACAAATACATTATCAAAGATTCTGTGTCAACAAAGCACGCAGGCAGCATGGTCTGTTACTCTTCACTGTTAACTCTATAAAGCCTGACATAATGTCAGGAAAAAACATTTGTTTAAAATGGAACAGTTTATTGAAACTTCAAATTAAATATAAAAGAAAACTGGGGGGAAAATATATATATATATATATAAAAATGTGTTTGTCTTTTGTCCATATTTAATGCATCAGGCTTTTTATGGCCCATGTAATATGTGACCCTGGACCACAAAACCAGTCATAAGGGTCAATTTTTCGAAATTGAGATTTATACATCATCTGAAAGCTGAATAAATAAGCTTTCCATTGATGTATGGTTTGTATAGGACAATATTTGGCCGAGATACAACTATATGAAAATCTGGAATCTGAGGGTGCAAAAAAAATCTAAATATTGAGAAAATCGCCTTTAAAGTTGTCCAAATGAAGTTCTTAGCAATGCATATTACTAATCAAAAATTAAGTTTTGATATATTTACGGTAGGAAATTTACAAAATGTCTTCATGGAACATGATCTTTACTTGGCATAAAAGAAAAATCGATAATTTTGACCCATACAATGTTTTTTTTGGCTATTGCTAAAAATATACCCCAGCGATTTAAGACTGGTTTTGTGCTCCAGGGTCACATATAGTGAGAATATGGATCTTATACTCGAGGGGGAAAACCTCAATTTAATTTTAGGCCCAAACTAAGCAAATATACACAATTTGGAGCATGATATTGGATGCATGTTTTTTTTTTTTTTTATATGGACAAAAAGCAATATTACATTTTGATAGCTAACAGTTTAAGATTTTTAAAACAGTATAAGAGACCCCTAACATAAAATGCATATAAATATCAGTTGTCACTCTAGATTTCAAAATAATAGTTAGATATAGTAAAAGACATTTAAAAGCTTAGTTTTATGATCAAAGCTCTGTAGTTTTCATTTTTTAGGGGCCATGCAAGAATACAATAACGATTAAGAGATCAATAAAATAAAACGTTCCCGAAAAGCCTTTTGTATCATACTTGACACCTACATTTTAACATGATATTTCTAAAACATAATATACGGAAAATCAAGTAAACCTAAGCTGCTTCAGTCCAATAAACGCTCATCTTTAAATATTAATAACAATATTATGCTTATTCTTATGTTTACTTCATAACACAACCTGAAGATGGCTGTATAATTATACTAAAAGGCCTTCAGTCAGAGGCTATCAATCAGAGGACAGAAGGCTTGTAGTAGACTATGTGTAACAGGTTTTTCATGTTGATAATTTAGAGGCTATAGAAATGCATAGTGTTAATGTAATGTAAGGCTTTATAGGGTTAATGTACGAACTCTCACAGATATAATGTGTCCACCCAGGCCGTGTGCAGCGTCAGCACACTCAATGACTGCGCTCAGCTGAGGATAACCCACACCGGTCTTCTTACGAGTGGTGCACACAGAACCTGCATACATGAACATATTTACATTTACATTTAGTCATTTAGCAGACGCTTTTATCCAAAGCGACTTACAATTGGGTGATACATAAAGCGATTCTTCTTAAGAGGCAAACAGACACAGGAAGTGGTTGTAATACCAAGTTCTTAGACATTGTTCAAATAAGTACAAGCTAGAAAGAGAAGGAATAAATAAAGAGAGAGAGTTTTTTTTTTTTTGAAGGAATAAATAAAGAGAGAGAGTTATTTTTTTATTTTTTATTTTTTTTTATTTTTTTTTTTTTATGATGAAGTCAAGTAGCTTCGAAAGAGATGGGTTTTCAGCTGTCGCTTGAAAATTGTCAGGGATTCAGCATTCTGGATAGGGGTGGGAAGATCGTTCCACCAGCCAGGAGTGGTGAACGAGAATGTTCTGGAAAGTGATTTTGAGCCTCTCTGTGATGGTACCACGAGGCGTCGCTCACTAGCGGATCTCAGACTTCTGAAGGGGATGTAGATTCGTAGTAGTGAGTGGAAGTAGGCGGGTGCTGAGTCTGTGGCTGTTCTATATGCAAGCATCAATGTCTTGAACTTGATTCGAGCCGCAACCGGTAGCCAGTGCAAGGAGATAAAGAGAGGTGTAACATGGGCTCTTTTGGGCTCGTTGAAGACCAGTCGTACCGCTGCATTCTGAATCATTTGTAGAGGTTTGATTGTGCTTGATGGAAGTCCAGCCAGAAGAGCATTGCAGTAGTCCAGCCTAGAGATGACAAGGGCCTGGACAAGAAGTTGTGTGAAACTGGTGTAATATGAATCTGAACACCATCCGACAGACAACTGATGATGTCACCTGGTCCAATGCCCACTTTGATGATGTCAGCACCAGCGAGAATCAGCTCTTCGACCATCTCTCCTGTGACCACATTGCCAGCCTACAAAATTCAAATGGATTTCAAAACATTAAGATGACTGTTATTGAGACGATGTCAATGAAATGTTGATCTGTTGTTGGGTAACTGACCATGATAGTGTGTGTAGGGAACTTCTGCCTCACGTCTTTCAAGAAGTTGACAAAGTGTTCAGAGTAGCCATTGACCACATCCACACATATGTACAGAATCTGAGGTACAGCAGCCACATTGGCCCCAGTTTCTCAAAGTCCCCATCACTGGTCCCCGTGCTGACTGCTACACTCTGGAGAAACAAAGAAAGTTTTTGGAGAGATTTTGGAGTAGATTTCAATTCTAGTAAAGATGTTGCTCACCTGTAAGCATTCTGGGTGTTTGGATGCAAACTCCTTTCAGTCATCCACACAATAATGCTTATGGATGGCTGTAAAGAGACTAAACTATGAAAAAAAATACACTAATTAATATAACCTGCAGTCTGATAAAAGGACAAAAAGGGCACAAAAAATTATTTAATTCAGTGAAATTAGAGTAGATTTCATTCACACCTGATGTAAGGCTAAGGCCATTTCAAAAGCTCCCACGGTGTCCATGTTGGCGGCTATAATGGGAATACCACGGTAACGTCCCTTTGAGTTTCTAAATGTAAAACTGCGCATGAGATCCACCTGAAACAGATGAGAGACAGAAGAGTGTGAAAAGTAATGAAAGTGAACCTAAAATGTAGTTGACATTGCACCACATGTGTGATTGCAATGGAACATAAATGAAACTGAGGCCAGACCAAACTAATACTCCATATGACATCTATAATGCAAATAAAAACATACTAAGAGTTACTAACCTCACTGCGAGATTTGAGAGTGCTTCTTTTGGGTCGAAGCAGCACGTCCTTGAAGTCGAGCTTGATATCATTTTCAATACGTGGCATATCTGCTGAAGGGGATGGCCTTAGACTGCTCTAACCGTATCTCACTGTCTGCAAAAACACAAGACAAGGGAAAGAAAAACATTCCCACTCCTTCAGTTATGAGAGCTGCAGAGGCTGAGGAAGGGGAGGGTTATACAGGGTGAGACAGAAAATATCCTTTCATAATTATGTAAAAACTCTAAATCTAGGATTAAACATTTTAGAATACCAATTACTTATTCCATTTCAGACAGGAGAGTAAAGCAATGCATCATAAAAAAAAGAATAAAATAAAATGACCCTTAAATGTTTCACATCTGGTTCTGTGTTCTGCACGTCTTAGCTGTCAGATAATCTAGGCCACAAGATAGTAATTGTTGCTTTTCTGTCATCTTGACTCAACATGGTTTTTTTTTGTCCATTACAAACAATTACACGCGTGTCCTTATGTATACACGCTACAAAATAAATATGACCTATAATTGAAGAGGAGCACCTTCTTCTTCTTCTTATATCTTTCCGGCAGTGTAGACGCTACTGGGCGTATTACTGCCCTCCACAGGTCAAAGTTTGAACTAAATTCTTACATACAGTCCTGTATTATGCAAGAACTGAAGAACTACCTCAGAGATCAGTTTATGTTTATCACTGTGTCCAAACAAAGAAGTAACAGAAAACACTTTAACTCCAAATTCTGCCAATTTATCATAAAAAGTGCTTTTCTTTCTGCATTATACTTCCTACATTCCAAGAAAACATGCCCTACTGTTTCCATATTCCCACATTCACATAATCCAGAAATATGCTTTCCTACAATATACAAAAAGTAATTTAACCCACAATGCCCCAACCTCAATCTACATAGTTTAACGGAGTCCTTACGAGATGGACAAGTACAAAAACATCTTTTCTTAACTTTAGGTTGAATAGACAAATAATGTCTACCCTTGACTTCCTTTTCCCATCCTCTCTGCCATTCTTTTATTAAGCCCTCTTTAACTCTTTCCCTCAGTTCCACCCTCCCCAAGGATACATGGATATCTATTTCTCTACCTAGGCTCTCCTTTGCTATATAATCTGCCTGCTCATTCCCCATCACCCCAGCATGCCCAGGCACCCAACAAAAAGTGATATTGCAAGCAAACCCAACTCTAAAAAACACACTCAAGATGTCATTTACAATATCAGATCGAACTTTAGATTTTCCTGCTCTTAAAGTTTCCAGGGCTGCTGCAGAATCAGAACAGATAACAACTTCTTTCGGTCTGACTTCTTCAATCCACCATAAAGCCCATAAAATTGCCATTAACTCAGCAGTAAGAACAGAGCTTCCATTCGAAATACGTCGACCAACTTTCAACCCTAGTTTCTCCACATACATCCCAAACCCAGCTCTCCCATTAACTGGATCTCTAGACCCATCTGTAAAAATTATTATACTACTCTGATTAACTGAATTAAGATATACCACTATTCTTGGTATCACCTCCATCTTATCTTTTTCCTGAAGAAAAGCAAACTCAACTTTCAACTCAGGCATCACCCAATATGGCATAGGTAACCATCCTATGTGCTCTGCAATACCTCCCTGTTCCAATTCCATCTTCCTAGCCCACTGATTTACATTAACAAAAAAATTATAATATTTCCTACTTCCAACAAACTCTTGCAACAAACACCTTGCTGGATATGTATAATTACATCCTCTAAGTTTTACCCAGTACTGTAGTCCTAATTTAATACGCCTTAACCATAAGGGCATTTCTCCCATTTCAATAAGCAAGGCTGAAACTGGGGAAGTTCTGAAGGCCCCACAACAAATCCTCAAAGCCCTTGTTTGCACTACATCCAACCTATCCAAAACAGTTTTAGAAGCAGACCCATATACAAAGGACCCATAATCAATAATGGACCTGATCATGGCCTGATAAATTAATAATAACGTCTCCCTATTGGCCCCCCATTCACATCCAGCTAGACTTCTCATAACATTCAAAACTTTTTCACACCTCTCCACAATCTTACCTACATGTACAGCCCAAGTCATACGTTCTTCAAACCAAACACCCAAAAATTTAAAAGCCTTTACCTTCTCCAATGGAGACCCATACAAATACAGCCCTATATTAGGTAACTTTCTTTTAAAACCTAATATCATATATTTTGTCTTAGATTGCGAAATTTTAAATCCCCATGTATTCCCCCATTCCTCCACCAACACTAACATTCTTTGAATCTGCTTTAAAACAAACCCTACATTACGCCCTCTTTTCCAAATGGCCCCATCATCTGCAAATAAAGAAAGCCCAAATCCTCTCTCCATTTTACCAAAGATATCATCAATCATTATATTAAATAACACGTTAAGTGGAAACAAGCGAGCCGTCAGTTAGCATATGATGACGAGTACTAAATGTGCCAATAGTTTACTGAAAAAATAAATTTTTACCTGACAGATATCGTTCGCAGTGATGGTTGAAGACAAATATATTACCGCAAGCTACATTTTTAAAGGGCCACTAATGAACGGGTGGGTTGACAGCGGTGGATAAGCAGCTGTAATGAAAACATTACACAAGCTAGCTGAGATGAGCTATTTACCTTCCAACAGTAGCCCGGGGAAATATCGCGAGATCTTCTTCTTCTTCTTCTTCTTATATCTTTCCGGCAGTGTAGACGCTACTGGGCGTATTACTGCCATCCACAGGTCAAAGTTTGAACTAAATTCTTATATACAGTCCTGTATTATGCAAGAACTGAAGAACTACCTCAGAGATCAGTTTATGTTTATCACTGTGTCCAAACAAAGTAGTAACAGAAAACACTTTAACTCCAAATTCTGCCAATTTATCAAAAAGTGCTTTTCTTTCTCCATTATACTTCCTACATTCCAAGAAAACATGCCCTACTGTTTCCATATTCCCACATTCACATAATCCAGAAATATGCTTTCCTACAATATACAAAAAGTAATTTAACCCACAGTGCCCCAACCTCAATCTACACAGTTTAACCGAGTCCCTACGAGATGGACAAGTACAAAACATCTTTTCTTAACTTTAGGTTGAATAGAAAAATAATGTCTACCCTTGCTGTTTCCATATTCCCACATTCACATAATCCAGAAATATGCTTTCCTACAATATACAAAAAGTAATTTAACCCACAATGCCCCAACCTCAATCTACATAGTTTAACGGAGTCCTTACGAGATGGACAAGTACAAAAACATCTTTTCTTAACTTTAGGTTGAATAGACAAATAATGTCTACCCTTGACTTCCTTTTCCCATCCTCTCTGCCATTCTTTTATTAAGCCCTCTTTAACTCTTTCCCTCAGTTCCACCCTCCCCAAGGATACATGGATATCTATTTCTCTTCCTAAACTCTCCTTCGCTATATAATCTGCCTGCTCATTCCCTATCACCCCAGCATGCCCAGGCACCCAACAAAACGTGATATTGCAAGCAAACCCAACTCTAAAAAACACACTCAAGATGTCATGTACAATATCAGATCGAACTTTAGATTTTCCTGCTCTTAAAGTTTGAGCACCTTCTTGAAAGGCTGTATGGAAGAAAATAAAACCGGTTTTCGTGTTGGAGGCGGTCGTTTTAGGAGGGCGGATGTTTAGCGCGTGTACTGTAGTCTTTATGCTGAGGGCTTGCGTGCAAATTCAAGTTCAAACGCTCAGCGAAAAACTACAGACAACGATTGATTTGCAGCGTACTGTCGCAACAAATGTCGCAAATTTAATTTTCCCGGTCAGTTTGAATTCAAGTTAAATATTTTGTTATTTAGAGTTAGTTTACTAAGTTATGTGTATTTAAACAATAAAATATAAAAACAATTACTTCATTTTACTTCGTTCCAAATCGTCAGCTGTCATCGAATGCCGTTATGTTCCACACGGACCCTCGGAACGTTTCCTACAGACACTAGAATAGTAGGAATTATTTTTCAGTGACGCAGGAAATTCGCTGGGGAAATTGTGGGAATAATTTGATTAGCGGTGTCTGAACTTCTTCCACCATCGCCTAATTATATTCGCATTCAATTTCCCTGCATGTATTTCTAAAACAGAAGAAGCCACAATGCTAATTAAAGTCAAGGTAAGAAATTAACGAAGAGCAGCTCTTTCATTCAGCACAGTTCTTACCCAGTTCGTCAGGATGGTTCTAGACTGAGCTAGTGTAATTATTTTATTAAATACAGTAAGGCATTGCGCATCAAACAACATTTTACTACAGTATGACGTACATAGATAATATTATAACAAACTGTGCTATGTAAATGATAAAAGGCCCATTCAGAGGGACATGTTATGTCTAAATAACTTAATCGTCGTCATTGTTTTTAAAGACACTCACTGGCAAAGAAATCGAGATCGACATCGAGCCCACAGACAAGGTACAATATAAAATGCTTAATGATTTACAGCGAATGTTAAAAGATGAACCCGCAGTTGACAGTAAAGAGCATTGATGCGTCCGTTTTATTCAGGTGGAGAGAATAAAAGAGAGAGTGGAGGAGAAAGAGGGAATCCCACCCCAGCAACAGAGACTCATCTACAGTGGAAAACAGATGTAACGTATTTTATGTGCACATTTAATCATGCTCTCGAATATTTCTGTAGGTTTATTCTAAACCCTCCATCTTCTCCACCTCAGGAATGATGAGAAAACGGCAGCTGATTACAAGATCCAGGGTGGCTCTGTGCTGCATCTGGTTCTTGCACTGAGAGGTGGTCGGGTCCACCAGCATCCCAGCAGCCTCCTCTCTTCTGTGTAACCCAGCCCTGTCTTGGCCACCTTAGATATGTACTTGCACATGTCACCAGAAACCATTTGAACCATCTGGACTGACGAGTGGTAGCCACTGCATTCTTTGTTTGCTGGAATATTCATCAGCTTTTTCCTGTTCATGCCACTCCGTTAATTTGTTAAGAGCATCATTATGCTCTTTTTGTTAGGTTTACAAGAAGAGTTAAAAATCAACGTAAAACTGATGTATCAGTTTGTCAATAAAAATTGATGCAACCATTTAAGCATGTAACAGTGTTTATTCTTTCGGCATTCAAAGAGTTTTCAATTTTTCCTCAATTGCTTTGGCTCAATTCTTGAATGAGAATGTTTTTCTCAAAACAATATGGTCAGATTTCTGAACAATCAGCTAATTGTTCACGCTAAATGTGAATTTCTTATTCAAGTAAACCACAAGTTTTATTACATCTGCAAAAAAGCTAGTGCCATTTTCTACTATTTGCACAACAAGTACACTCTTAAAAATAAAGGTGCTTCACGATGCCATAGAAGAACCTTTTTGTCTAAATGGTTCCATAAAGAACCTTTAACATCTGAAGAACCTTTCTGTTTCACAAAAGGTTCTTTGTGGCGAAAGAAGGTTCTTCAGATTATAAAAAGGTAAGAAAGAGATGGTTCTTTAAAGAACCTTTGACTGAATGGTTCTTTGTGGAACCAAAAATGGTTCTTCTATGGCATCGCTTGAAAAACCTTTAGAAGCACCTTTATTTTTAAGAGTGTAAATGCACATGGCTTACTGATTTTTAGTGAAATTAAAATCGAAACATTCTTCATGTGAGCAATCTCATGCAAAATGATTCTTTCAATTCTTAAAATCTGTCAGGTATATATTTATAAATGTTTTTTTTTTAACGTACCACACTAATAAAAAATGTATGCATACAAATATGCATATTATTTTTCTGTGTACTTCAGTACTGGCATTTTTATGTACTGTTAAAAACTGCATCTAAAAATGTCAGTGTGATACACAGCAGCATTCAGCTAGACAAAACTGACAGTCAGTGTCAACAAAAAAGTAGAACAAAAAGTACATTTGTATATAACAAGGATTTTAAGGATCGTCTACCAAAAAAAAAAAAAAACATTAAACATTTTGCCCAGTATGGCTCACACGATGACAAAACTTTTCATGCTGGTGACATTGGCCAATTTACTGACACAATAGCTAGGTTTTGAAGCACAAAATTATGTTTTGCAGACATGCACTATAGTTGTGATGTCCCATAAAACAATTACACAAATAGTTTAGAGAATAAGATCAAAATTGTTGTTTCAAAATGAGCCAAAGCGACTGAGAAAAACCGTAATGTGCAACCCATGTGGTAAATAAATAACCCAAGTGAGTTGAGAAAACCGTTAAATTATTAAACGTGACAGCTGTGAAACTATTGAACAAGGTAATCTGCCATTCTCCCAACTTGCAGTAGGTGGCAGTGTAGCACAGTTTTTCCTGTCAGACTGGATAAACAAGTCTTCCCTGGTTCAGCATATAGATTTATTTGTCTTTTAATATATACTGTTCAAACAAATACAAAACATATACTAAACAAGAAGACTCTGGTACAAAACGTTCACCCCCAGTTGTGTAAGTGGTAATTTGAGCTGTAGGGTCTTTATCCTTTTAAACTGTACATATCTTAATATCTATATATTCGTTCTCTTACTGATTTTTATGTAATTATGAGGACATTCAAAATATTAACATCATTTGTTACTAATGTGACAATCAAATATGTGACAGAATTCATTTTTCATGGCTTTTGGTATCACCTGTATGATAGTGTGTGTGTGTGTGTGTGGAAAAGAAAGCCAAATATTGCAGCACAAACAGAATCGCAGCTTCCATATAAAATATACATAGTGTTTGTGTTTAGCACACAGTAGGCAGTGCTGATTACTGAGGCACAGCTCAGGAGCAGCATCATTACAACCAAAGATGCTCTGCACCTTTGATGATACATACAATGATTAAAGTTTACGCAGTCAGTTGAATAATGGATGATAACAGGCCTCTTCGCTGCCTGACTAGGACAGAGGAACCAAAAGGCAGTGATTCTTGTGGAAGTACGAAGGTTATAGATTTGATATTGTAGTCTCTAAGGAATGTGGGGGATTAAGCTCATGCAAAATGGATGTGCAGTGAATTACACTGATTTTTATACAGCACCTACACACTACAGATCTGCAATAAAACAAAGAACAATTGGCACTTTTCCATAGTCTTCACAAGTGGGTAAAGGTGTGACATCAATACAGAGGCACAATAAAAAGACCCTGTGACCACTAAAAAGTGACATACATACTGAACACTTTAATCATGTATTCTTGAACTGAGCATATATTATTTACTTACACAGTTATATTATATATTTTAAGTAATTTTATTAGAAAATTAATTATCTTTAAGGCTCTCCATTTAGGTGTGTAGTTCAATTATTTAGTATATTCATGTAATCATCCAGACTATGTTAGCTTGATCGATTGATTCTAGTCCCTTGTATTGCACCTACATTAACATCTACAGTCCACCTACACAATTATAATATATTGTGCATTATAAGACTGATTTAATAAGCTCTTCTGACATAATTGATTTCAAGTTTTTGAATATTCACATAATAAATGACAGGACCAGAACTATTACATTCTCACAGGCTTTCAGCTACATCACAGACACTATCTATGCATCACTACTGTTTTTTTTGTTGTTTGTTTTTTTTTGGCCATATATAACCAAACGCTCTGCAATTTTGAATATATATTTGTGTATATACTTGTGAAATAATTAGGCTGCATGAAAGCAAACCTGCGGGTTATGACTGTGGCTATAAAGCCGATGGCGTCAGGAGACATATTTTCTGTGCAAAGTCCACACAGAATGAAGATACCATTGCAACACTTAATTTCACAATGGAATCTTTAAGTTTTCACTGAGCACAGAAGAAAAATACTCTTCAACAGTGATAATAACTTTATACAGTTTATGTAAAAGTTTCAAGGCAAATAAAAGAGCTTAAATTGTATCGGTACCAGAGTAACCTGGTAGAAATCTACTCTGAACCACCACAATTGGTTCTTATATATATGCCTTAAAAAATATGATGGTTAAAAAAAGATCCTAGAGCGTTCCTTCAGGAAAGAGAACAGAGAAAATAAAATGTAAACAAAAAAAACAGTCATTTCATAATGACAGTGGAATATGATTAGAACAGGACAATCAAAAATATAAAAATATATAAAAAGAAATGCTTCTGAGTGTTTTTGGTGTGATGAAATAAACTTTAAATGAGAACATGTCAAATTAAAATACAGCTTTGGCTTATAAAAAACATTTATTCCTGGGAGTGTTGGGAGATAACTAAAACAAGGAAAAATAAAGAGGGGGTAAGAATTAGAACATTAGAATGTACTCAATAATAAATAAATAAATAAAATGAACCATGCCACTGTTTCAGGCGAAGCCATGATGTATTCTGGCATTTTTAGCATAAACGAAACGGAATTCTAATTCTCATAGAAAAAAGAATGTTTCAGAAAGGTCTTTTTTTTTAAAATGCAGACCCTTCTAAACCAGTGTTTTTAAGTAATACATTCTACAGCTTTATGTCATCCCACATTTTAATGTTGCAATTCTGTTGCACAGCCAATGGAGTAGAAAGCAGTTGCTAAGAGACTAGCAACTAGAGAGAACGGAGAACATTGTATAAGACCACTACAGCAGAACCACATGACATGTGGAGCAGCTAGTCTCCTGAGCTTAGCCACTGCACTCCAGTGCAACCCCCTCTTTATGAAAAGGCAAAATACAGAGGTATGTGAAAAATTTCACAAAAAAGTTTGATTTCCAGTGCCTATCTGAATAAATCTGGCTGCCCGTATGTGAGTGAATAAGTATGTCTCCATATGTCTGTTCAGCAGTCAGCTGATTTCGGTGTCTGCTCATCCTCGGCTGACAGTGGAACCGACTGTTCCTTCAGTTCGATCTCTTCTACAGACTCCTCGTTTTTCTTCTTGTCCTCCACTGGGTAGACCACTACACAAAACTTCTGACCCAGGTATGTCATCTTGTCTGAAAACACAAAAAAAAGGGAATTCAGTTTACGTACCATACCATTTTTCAGGATTTTTTGATGAATAGAAAGTTCAAAACCAGTTATTTGAAATATAAATCGTTTGTATCGTTATAAGTCAGTTTAATGCATCCTTGCTGCATAAAAGTATAAATTACTCGAGTGTGAGGTACATAGTTTCTCATCAGACGTAATATAGTGATGTTATCATTAGGCTTAACACATCTTTGAACTGTGTTCAACTCACCAACAAATGTATTGAAACACTGTGGTTTGTTGTCCCAGTACACGCCCAAGAAATAGACAGGGACTCCAGTAAGCATGATGGCCAAGCCAATGCCACACACCACAGGCTCCGAGTACAGAGAGAAAATCAACAGGAAGGCCCAGAACAGCAGATAGATGACAGGCCACACCAGACTGATCTGTGAGTAGCAGAAGTAACGTTAGCAGTCAGAAGGAAAAATTCTCTTATATGGGACATACTGTATCTATACCTGGAACTGGACAATCTTAATAACATGATGCAAAGGTTATAGCAATATAAATACATTTGCCGAACAGAATACCGGATCGGTAACAGATGGTAAGTCATCAGCAAAAAGTCAACAACTACTGAAATCACTGAGCAAAAACTTGCTAATATGGTTTGTTTTTGTTAACACTGGCTTTTAGTAATTTTTAGGACTTACTTTAATTGGCCGGTGCATATCTGGTTGTTTAACCCGCAGCACGATCTGCCCCGCAACAGTGACACCGTAGAAGAGGTAGTTGATGAAACCCACATAGTTGATGAGTGTGTACATGTCACTGGTGCACAGCATCAGAAGTGTTGAGATGCACTGCAAGAGAGAGTGTTTGATGTCAGAACATCATGAAGACCATTCATGTTCAAGAAAAGTGTGAGTGAGGTATAAAGGAGAGGGAGAGGGGGGTGTATATAATGCTCACAGTGAAGAGCAGGGCTGGAATTGGGGTGCAGCGCTTCACATGAATCATAGCCAGTAAGCTAGGTAGATGACCTTCACGTGCACCCGCGAAGAACAACCTGAACAATGTGAGGAGGACCCAAGAATACTGTTATTTAGGATGCCAGTATAATCATTAGAAGGGAGTATGTGAAGACACAGACAGACAGACATAGATAGATAGATAGATAGATAGATA
>NW_015542362.1:979380-995076 GCF_001515605.1 Sinocyclocheilus anshuiensis | reverse complement strand
GGGTAGACCACTACACAAAACTTCTGACCCAGGTATGTCATCTTGTCTGAAAACACAAAGAATTCAGTTTATGTGCCATACCTTTTTTCAAGATTTTTTGATGAATAGAAAGTTCAAAACCAGTTTTTTGAAATATAAATCTTTTCATTATAAATACTGTCACTTTTGATCAGTTTAATGCATCCTTGCTGTATAAAAGTATTAATTTCTTGAGTGTGAGGTACATAGTTTCTCAACAGATGTAATATAGTGATGTTATCGTTAAGCTTAACACATCTTTGAACATCGTGTTCAACTTACCAACAAATGTATTGAAACACTGGGGTTTGTTGTCCCAGTACACGCCCAAGAAATAGACAGGGACTCCAGTAAGCATGATGGCCAAGCCAATGCCACACACCACAGGCTCCGAGTACAGAGAGAAAATCAACAGGAAGGCCCAGAACAGCAGATAGATGACAGGCCACACCAGACTGATCTGTGAGTAGCAGAAGTAACGTTAGCAGTCAGAAGGAAAAATTCTCTTATATGGGACATACTGTATCTATACCTGGAACTGGACAATCTTAATAACATGATGCAAAGGTTATAGCAATATAAATACATTTGCCGAACAGAATACCGGATCGGTAACAGATGGTAAGTCATCAGCAAAAAGTCAACAACTACTGAAATCACTGAGCAAAAACTTGCTAATATGGTTTGTTTTTGTTAACACTGGCTTTTAGTAATTTTTAGGACTTACTTTAATTGGCCGGTGCATATCTGGTTGTTTAACCCTCAGCACAATCTGCCCCGCAACAGTGACACCGTAGAAGAGGTAGTTGATGAAACCCACATAGTTGATGAGTGTGTACATGTCACTGGTGCACAGCATCAGAAGTGTTGAGATGCACTGCAAGAGAGAGTGTTTGATGTCAGAACATCATGAAGACCATTCATGTTCAAGAAAAGTGTGAGTGAGGTATAAAGGAGAGGGAGAGGGGGGTGTATATAATGCTCACAGTGAAGAGCAGGGCTGGAATTGGGGTGCAGCGCTTCACATGAATCATAGCCAGTAAGCTAGGTAGATGACCTTCACGTGCACCCGCGAAGAACAACCTGAACAATGTGAGGAGGACCCAAGAATACTGTTATTTAGGATGCCAGTATAATCATTAGAAGGGAGTATGTGAAGACACAGACAGACAGACATAGATAGATAGATAGATAGATAGATAGATAGATAGATAGATAGATAATTGAGGCTTGTGTATGAATGATGTATGGATGGATGAATGGATGGATGGAGGGACTGACCGAGAGGAGGTGAAGAGGGAGCCGTTGACCCCCCCAAATGTGGACAAGGCCACAGAGATGGGCATGATCCATGACATCACTCCCAACAGATTCTCACCAAACGTCTGGGAGAGAGCAACCGAGTGGTGAAGGAGAGAAAAGAGAGACAAGCAGAGGAAAAGAGGACGTTGGTCGAATACATGCATTATCATGTCCATAATATCTGTGCTGTTCATTAAGAAAGTTATCAGAACTGAATGCAGAAGATTCGGGAGTCTGATATATCTGTTTGAATGGTATACTGGCAGGCATCAAAAGCTCATTCCAAGTATCAATCAAAGAACTTTCAATATTGATACTCGGGTAGATATGTCAAAGAATCTCCTGCATAAAGCAAATCAATCAAGTTTGCAATCTGGTAGCGTCTGAGTGGGAAGAATGGACACAGGTCACTCACCACAGCTACAGCATTAGAAGCCAGTAGTTCCTGAGGGCTCATGGCAGTGACGTAAGCAATGTTAGCAAAAACGTACACAAAGGTCACAAGGGGAATGGAGATAAAGATAGCACGGGGAAGGTTCCTGTAAGGAAAAATAAAAAACAAAAGTGTTCAGTCAGAAGAAGTACATTGCATTATTTCAGCTACCAAATACAACTACAGGCAGATTCCAGCTGCCACTTCAGAGTATTGTGTAAAATTATGCAGTGATCCCTTTGGATCTTTCTACTTGTGCAGTTTAATATACTGCACACCATTCCAACTCTTGATCTATTATGTGGTTCTCTGTTGGATATTACAAACTTGTATCTTGTTAACGCTAATTAAATATTGATAACACAGTGTTGAATTACTGTAAGCTCTTTGGATGAGAATTGGCTTACACATAGGGGTCGACGAGTTCCTCTGTGACATAATTGAGGAAATTCCAGCCACCGTAGGCGAAGGACCCCTGTAGAAATGCTAGAGCGATCAGACCGACATCATAGTCTTGAAACGGCTCGAAAGCATTGGCCGGCTCCAACCAGTAATACTCGCCTGCAGAAAGAAGAAAGGGAACAATAGTGATGAAATATTCAAAGGGAAAATCGTTATAAAATGCCTCTTGTTTATTAGCTAGTTAGTTAATTTTTAGCAAAAGCTTTCACCTGAAACAGCTTAAAGTAATCACAAAAACAGCAAATGAAGGTCAAGTTCTCTGGACCAAAATATCATTGTGATTGTAGTAAGTTTATGTAAATCCTTCTAAAATCAGCTGGATCAAGCTGGTAGTAACCTTGCTAAACTGGTAGACCATCTTGGACCATTAAAAAACCTGGTACCATGACACTTTTTTTTTTTCCAGCAAGGCACATGTGATCAATATAGTCTACCATCTCTGTCAGATTCCCACCAGCTAGTAATCCACCTAAAGCAGCTTGAACCAGATAGAAACCAGCTACCATGTTCCAAAACTTATAACTGGTTTGGGCTGGATTTTCTGAGCCTACAATCTTTTTGTTCCCTAAGCCATAGTATTAATATCACATTTCTAGGGCCAGGTCTTTAGGTCACATGTACTCTCTGAACCCTCTCTGAGAGCATATGTGACCCTGAAGACCCCACATTAAAGAGCAGCCAGTGCCAACTAACCCAAATCCAGTTTTCTTTAGAGATTTGGCATGGAATCACATCTGTCGCTCTCATATTATCAGGTCAGCATCTGAGCTAACAGACCGTCGGCAGTGTGATCATTATTGAATCCTCTCTGACGCATCAGCTGTGAAAGCTGCATTATCAGTGTTATTTTTTATGAGAGGGTTTGAACCCAGTGACTTCTGCTGAGACAACGAGACAGAGGGCAAGTGCTGTGCTTTTAGTTTTTCTGGAGATTTTCTGGAGTTACTAGAGATGAAGCAACGTGCCCACACACACACACACGCATACACTCTTGATATTTAGCACAGACCTTCATGAATAGCCAGTAATATATAACAAGCACACACACATACAGACACATATGGTGCCTACCCTTGCAGATTTGTATGATGCCCATGATGATGATAAGAATGAGGGCCAGAAGTTTCCCTGCAGTGAAGACATCCTGTACTCGTGTTGCCCAGCGCACGCTAGCGCAATTCACCCAAGTCAGCAGCACTGAAACACAAAGACATGGAGGTTACAAGACTGGTTACACACACACATTATGAGCCTTTGGTGAGATTAACGGCGCCCTGCAGTTTGAGCAGTCTAGTATGCCAAAGGATTATAAAATAATACTTTCAGCTATGAGGAATTAATCAGACACACAAATGATAAGCTTGGAATAGACCTTCAGGATCCATTTTTAATATATATAAACATTTGAATGCACTGCAACATCTGAGACAGATAGACAGGTTAAATAAGGTTAAAAAAGGCTGCACAAAATAATTATAATAGGAAATTTTACCTTTACATTTATTGATTTAGCAGATGTTTTTTTTTTCAAAAAATGTATTAGGGTCAAAGACATTAAGATGTCCGCATCAAAAGAAATTTACAAAAGTGATTTTATGTCCATAGAAAGCACATTAAATGTAAGTAAAGTGTCTACTTTTAAGGTTTCAAATAAGTTTTTGGAGAATAAAATGTCAACATTTGGTTTAAATAATGTTACATTGTCATTCAGTGTAACACAATATTTATGTAAAAATTCAAACAACATGCTTATTCTGACTTGTACATATTAAAATATATAAAAGAATAAGGGAGCATATTAAATTTTATTGTGTTTTAATGAGTAAAAAATTCTTACTGACAAATGGGCAAAACCTAGGATAGTGGCAAATTGTAAAAATGTAAAATTACAACTAATTAGTATTTGAGGTGAAAGTTATTAATCTTTTAATATGTCATAAATTGATTTTTGTTGTAAATATGCCTGACAAGATTGTTACACTGAATGACATTTTAGTGGGTGTCTTCTGTAAATCAGGGAAAAATGTATGATATTTATTTTTTGCTTGGAAAAACAAAAACAAAATTGCAATTAAATTAAACAGAAAACTTTAAAAAAAAAAATTGGGGAAAACAACAACAATTTAAAGCCGTATTACACTTATTGTTTTTATGCTTAAACTCTTTTTCGTCTTTGACCCATTACTTTTTGAAATCTACGAAAGGCATTGCTAGCATCATTCTACTGGAAACTTTCAAGCAGTGATTTTTTTACCTCATGATTTTAAAGAGATTACATGAAATGCTTGTGCTTTTTAAAAATTAAAAGGTGATTAAAAATCAGGACAAAAAGTAACTAGTTAGAACATGTAAAATATGTTTTCTTATACATTCATATAAATTTTATACTTATTTAAACTTCTGTTGAAAAAGTTAATGTGCTAAATAATGCTCACAGTCACATGCACAGTCTTCTGATGGCATGTGACAGACATATTTGGTCATAAAATCAGAGGGACGCAAGAAACCTGAGCACGCAAGTAAACTTTGAGTCTTGCACTTTTGAGAACTTGCAAGACATGCAAAAAGGCTGCTTCATGATTTGCACTTCAGAGTTCAGCTTTGTCCTTTTACATTTACATGCTATTCATATACTTGTAGACAAGCAGTAATTCAAATCTCCCACCAAAACAGGTAGTTAAACAGACCGATATTGCTATGTATATTCGATTAACCTATAAATAGAGCAATTATGTACAAAACTAGTGTGAACTGGGCGTGAATTGAGACTCTCTGTGTACAGTGGCCAAACACAGTGAGAATTCTTGGCTCTCATCCAGTGTCCAACTGCTTACACCTGGAACTACATCTAGTCACGACAGTCGCTGAAATTACAATGCAAGTCAACTGCAATAAGGTGGAGTGGTGTATTTTGTTGCACAAAATCCTTGATAATTACTATTTGGGGCTAGTGGGACACAAACATTTTGACAGTGCAAAGCGACACTCTGCCTAATACAATGTGAAGGGAACGCAGTCAAACCAAACACTACAAAGCTTTGGGCAAGAAGGTGTAATCCTTATGTCTTATCTCTGTGTAAAAGCAATACTGCCTCGCTATACAGAGCAATGACGTGCCTTTAACTGAGCCCAATCGTGTCTTGAGATAAGGGCAGTGCATTCTGGGAAATGGACTAGATTGGACGTCTTAGAAGGTGGTGTTTGTGAAACTTTTTCGGAAAAGAAAAATAAGCAGAGACAGGACTAAGAAAGTTACAGACTGTTTCCTTACAGAATTGAGGTAGTGAAGTCTGCACTACATAGTATACAGTGCAAATGCAAGCATGCAGAAACATTCCTATGACAACAGCAATCTTACTGCAATAAGCTGCTTACAGTGGAGGTCACACACACACACACAGGCCAGAGTGCACACACACACACACACGCACACAGGCCAGAGTTACTCATTTAACATGTTATCGCCTTGATATCTTGGATTTGATGCAAGTACAAACATGTGCTAAACAACTTTTCTCAAATTCAACAGCCTGTTGAACGCAATGGGCTCTGTTTTAAAACCTAGTGGACTGTCTTGCTCTTTTACTGCCTACATAGGCAGCATCCCAACCTAAAATAGATTGATCTGGAACACAAACGGCATGTCACAGGCAAAGTTTGTTTCATAATTGATACCGTTAGCATGTTGCTAAGCTAAGCATGTGATACTAGCTATGATAAACCACAGTGCACATAAATATTTGGGTAAAATAGTGAGTTTTTAAGTAGATTGAACTTTTTAGTACATTACAAAATTGAATGACTTTTACAGTAAGTATAATAATATTCAACATTTCTCTCACTTATCACTTCTTAGATTGATTTTTTTTCACTGAGCTTGTCAGAAAAGTTGCGTCCCATTTTGCATACTTATGCCATTTTGTAGTATAAATAGTGTGTTTATTCTGAAAATTCCAAAAAGTAAAAGTGCCTATATGATGAAAATACTTTGATGATGCATTGCAATCGACCTTCAGCTTTCCTTATGTAGCAAAGCCTAAAGGCATAGTGCGCCATTTAATTTGAGACACAACTATTGCCTTATTGGATTTTCTTCTCTGAAAAATATAAATGCAATGCTTCCAGTTTTTGGCCAAAAGAAGATGTCTTAAATGGTAGCAGTTTTTCTGACTACCTTTTGGAACAGTGTTTGTGTCAAGAGTGTGCCTATGTTCCCTTAAAATGCGGCCTACTTAGGCAGGTTCTGAAAGAGAGCTGTGCGCACACTTACAGACAAACTTTTCTCAGAATTGCTGTACTGTTCTAGAACAAAAGGCATTAAGGAGGTAAAGAGGTATAAGAGCAGGGACATCCTGTAAAACTGTGCCATAGTGTCCACTTTTGCCCTTTCACTCACTTCCTGCCGTTCTCTAAACAAAACAAAAACAAAACTAAATAAGAAGAAAAAAGCTTCAGAGCAGCTTGAGAACATCTGGTTAGTTTAAAAAAAAACAAAAACACTTCCAATCAGAACATTTTGATCTTGATACAGTCCCCCTACATTAAGAGCCTACACAATGAATGCTGGATCAGCTCTGTTACCCTACAAACTGGACAAACAGCTTGTACTGGTTTACAAGTCAAAAGTTAAATAGACAATTCTGAATCAGATTCATAAAAAGACAAAGATTATGAACTGTTATTAAATTATTAATCTATCAAATTAATAACTAAACTATCTAAACAGCTGTTCTTAAATGGAAACTTATTGAAGAAAGGTGAAATATCACCTAATATCTTATCTTGACCTCTCTCTCTCTTTTCCTAGGGTCTCTGTTGTTTGTCTGTCTACATATAGCATGCAGTATTTGTAGCTCAAGCGTGAAGTTTGCAGAAAGCCCACGCTCAAGGCTTCTTGACGCCTTGAAAAACATCATTCCATTCATCTTCACACATCCTTCTCTCTTTCACTCTCATCCCTCTCTATCCTCTGCACATTTTCCCACAATCTTTCTGTCCGCTCTCCCAGGATAAGACCCCTCGGCCTTCTTCATTCACACATCAATTCATCTCGCTCTTTCTGTCAGTCCCCAAACTCTGTTTCTCTAGCCCTGGCTTTGAATGTTTTTTCGCCTGAGCGTGATTTGACCTTATGGTCAAACATAAGAGGATGTAATGAAGTTCCCATTCCCGGCAACAACGTGTGCATGCGCTATCAGAGAAAAATGTCTAAAATATACAAGTGTTAACAAGTGAATCACAAGCAGATGTGGAAATAGTGATTGTGTAAGTTGTTGTTGCAATTGTGAGGTAAACAACATAAAACAATGTATTCAAAATGCAGGATTTATGCAAAATTTGTCATCTTGTGAGGTTTAAAAACCTTTAGATAACCTTAACATATTTTCACATCAAAGCCAGATCCTCTTTTAAATGTGATTTCTTTTTAAATTTACTTATTGCATTTAAAATAATTGATTCTACTTTTTATTAAAGTATAGAATTTTAATATCAGCCATGAACATGAAAATAATTATTGTGTTAATGGTATCTTAACAGTATTTTAATATTTGCATTACCAGGACAGGTAACTAGGAATTGACAATGCTTACTAAGGTAGGCCTTAAATTCTAAATGGAGGCCTTATAGCAATATCAATAGGCATCTTGATATGCATGTCAAAATCCCTAACATTCCTAAATACTAGGACAATGAGACCTTTTGTTTCTCCTTCTGGTACTCACACAAGCAGATGGCAGCAAGCAGACGCAGACCATTCTCTGGGGGGAAGCAGGTGGGGAACAGAGGCTGCAGGACGTAGTTGGAGAAGGTGAGAGCAATAACTGCCTGGTTAGTGGGGTAGATCACCAACACAGCAATCCACAACCGCAGAAACCTGTAGCACAAAAACACACAGATGTTATAATACTTCCCTAAAAAATTACTTACTATGTTTTATCTAAAAAAACACATAATAGTAATAACATGATTCTTTTTAGCTAGTGATAGGCATTGTGTTATTTCCATATAGCAATACCTTTATTCTTAGGATAGACTCTCTTTATCACTTTATCATTCGTTGTTGCTGAGTGAAATCGAGTCACGACTGAGTGACCAGCTAATGGCTGTCCACTGGCACTATCATTCATTAGAGCAGTCACCGTGCTAAGCAAAGGTTGTTGGCATGTGAGGAAAGCCAGGGCTGTAAGGTTTGATTGCCCGCTTACTGCCTATTAGTGGATTAATAAATTTCTAATGGCAGATACAACTACTTCACCAGACAGCTGCAATGCTGTTAACAAGGGGGAAGTCGTGGCCTAATGGTTAGAGAGTCGGACTCGTTGCGAGTTCGAGTCTCAGGTCCGGCAGGAATTGTAGGTGGGGCGAGTGAATGTACAGTGCTCTCTACCACCTTCAATACCACGAGCAAGGCACCGAACCCCCAACTGCTCCCCGGGCACCGCAGCATAAATGGCTGCCCGGGGAGCTCCGGGTGTGTGTTCACGGTGTGTGTGTGTTCACTGCTGTGTGTGTGCACTAAGGATGGGTTAAATGCAGAGCACTAATTCCTAGTATGGGTAACCATACTTGGCCACATGTCACGTCACATGTCACATCACTTATAAAGTTAATTACAATATTATGACAGATAATGGAGTTTACTCATTGAAAGGAGATTACAGGCATTTGAGGGGACAGAAGCAGCTATTCATTCATAATAGCTATTCATTATTTATATGATTTTATATGAAAATAGTAATATTTATTGCACATTACATTACAATTTCAAAAGTCCACAGTAACTCAAAACATTTTGTCCGTGATGGCTGCAAACAAAAAAAAAAGTATAATTATTTTTCTTACTGTCATGACCCTACACACTAAGGTTTCCATTACTAATAATAAGTCACCTACTTAAAAATTAAAAGTGGATACAGCTTTTAGAAATAATGTAGACTTTGGACTCTGACTGTTTAGAAGTAGCCTCTTGAACTAATATTAAAATCAGTGTGTGGCTGAAAACCTAACCCCGCCAGCCCTCCGAAGATGTCCTTGACATAAGAGTAGTCGCCTCCAGATTTGGGGATAGTAACACCCAGCTCAGCGTAGCAGAGTGCGCCGATCGCTGTTATAACGCCTGTAATGATCCATACGATGAGGGCCAGGCCCACTGAACTGGCATTTTCCAACACTCCCTTTGGGCTGACAAAGATTCCAGAGCCAATAATATTACCTGTAAAAGAAAAAAACAAAGAGGTTGAGAACACAGAAAGAATTGGACCCGTCATGTCACTATATAAGCTTTCAGTTCTCACCATGAACTCCAAAAAAGCACTGAGTATGTGTAACAGACCTGTGCCTAATGGATGTCTGGATGAATCTACTAAAGTGCTCCAATTTAAAAGCCATTTGAATGAAACAAGATTTATCTTGAGTTTAAAGAGATTTTAGATTTGTAGAAATGCATTAGAGATATACATTTTAAAGCCAATAATTATTTTTATGTTATGGTCCATAATCTATACTACTTTGTTGAAAACAGTAAATTATAACACAGTACTACACAAAATAAATAATTGTGTGCACAGAAATTCACTCCAGAGTGCTCTTAAAGATAAAACATTCTTCAAGAGATAGTGCTTAAATGGTTACATTTTTGTCCTAATCTATCTCTGTCTTTTTAAATTAGTGCTAGATGATGATCTGAATTTCAAAATAGACAGAAACATATAGTTTCCCAATTTTGGCTGGTAAATATACAATACGGTGCTTCCCTAATTTTATACGTCCCTGAATTACTTCCCTACTTTTATGCACTCTAAAATACATAGGAAGGCATGATGAGATGACAGTGTGACACACTTCAGGAAATATAGAGATCAGCGAAACCTAACAGTGACAAAGAGAAAATAGGTGATATTAAAAAAACACTGAAGAAAAGCAGGACAGTATATAAATCACAAGGAAATGAAAATGTCAGTGAGGCAGAGAAAAAGAGAGAAGGAAGGAGGAGGGAGCACCAAGAGAGAGAAAGCAGGTGGTGAGAACGATTCACAGAGAGCAGACTGTAATTTGCTGAGTTAGTATTCAGCGTGACTAATGGAGTGAGTACACACAACAAATATATGGGGGAGTGTGTATTTGTCTAGCTTTAAAAAGATGTGCACTTAGTGCAGTAGTGCACCAACAATGTGTGATCCATTTCTGTTTGTGATAAATATATTGGCCCCAAACATATTTAGATACTTATTTCACCCATAAAAATGTCTAAATTTCATTGCATTAGATACAACAAATATCAAACAAAGTGTGATTTAATTTCACTTATATTTCCATACATCCACAGACAAGACAACCAGAAATTGCGACAATACATTTAGTCTTAATTCTGAGAAATATATCTATTGTTCAATCATCTCGAACTGAAATACTTGAAAAGCGTGTTTGTCATATAAAATAAATTCCAGCTGGTTAGATATTTTGTTATACAATACAAAGATGTTCATACACTTTTAAGCATCCAAATACTTTTTGAGGTCACTGTACTGTATGAGAGAATGCATTGTGCATTCAGTGCATTAATTCCATAACTTGCACCATCCATAAATTGCAAATGTAAACCACCATTTCTACAATGAAACAAGATCTAATTTAGAACAACTAATCTATTACAATAAAAGGTACACACACAAAACTAGTCACTTTACTAAAAAGGTGCATTTCCACCAAATCCATGTGAAGTGCTCAAAAACCAGAGGAATGTCAAAGGAAGACTCCCATGTGACTCAGGCAAACTGGACAAAGGAAAAAATATTTCTTAAGCAAAAACCGCCGATTTAATATGTGAGTCAGTTTGTGGAGTGACTACCGCCTTTGCACATGGACTATAACTGTGGTTTATACTTTAATCTTCCCTGATTGCGCTACATGTCTGGGCTTTTTACACAAACTGATTCATGTGGAAATTCAGGTATGCGTGAGCTGAAGAGTTTCTGCCCGATTAGCTCTGTGCCCTTGAGTAAGGCAACTAGTCTTGGTTTTCCTGTGGGATTGTCACAGCAATAATGTTTAGTGTCTGCTAAACATAGCCATTGTAAACAAGTAATCAGATGACTTCTTCTCTGCAGCCACTGCTGTCATGATTTATTCACAGAATAATCTCATCTAAAAGAATATCCATAAACCTTTATGACTAGACCGGATCATTCATCTTCTGTCTTTGGTTGTTCTCCCTCTTCAGTTCTCTCCTTTAATCTCTGTTGTGAAAAAGCTCTGTCAAGATATGATTATCACAAACTTAAGCATGTCCTATGACCTCAAAGTACAAGTTACACAACTTTATACAATCAGAGGTATCTTTTACTATTGCCAAAGCATGTAGGGATTGATCTGGTTTCAGCCAGCTAGAGTATTATTTGACTATATGGAAGCTGTGAAATGTGGACATTAACACGTTTTAAGCTGTGATCCTTAAAGGGGCTGATAGATTATTGTGCACACTTGTAGATTGAGAAGTCTTGCTGACTCAAGTGGAAAAAAATGCAGATGGGTTTCCTGTTCATACTGCATTCTTTTGCTTCCCTAGTGAGTGTTCACCGCACAAACATCACAGGCAACACAGCAGCAATGAATCCCTGATTTAACATTCTAGTTTGTCAAACTACTCACATTGATCTAATCATACTGCGCTAAGCCTTGTCAAAGACTACATAGAAGTCACGCCTTTCAGTTCAAAGCCATTTTATACAAAGGTGTCATTTGGCTTTTTACTGTAGAACATGCATGCAATTTAGCTGCACCAGCTTGAAAAATACTGTTTTGTATATGATTTTAGATTTTTAAAAAGCTACATTTATGATAGCATTGTTGTCAGATTTGACACATTAAGGTGCAGTCACATCTACTGTTTTTGGCAAATTTTCACAGACAAAATCCAGTAATTTTAACAAATCCACACAACAGGAATTTCACGTGAGGGCGAAAGATTTCCCCACACGGATTTCGCAATGGGTTCAAGTTGGTCATGTGAATTTGGCGCGACCAGAAAGCTGCTTGGTTGGTTACTTTTTGTGAGCTGTGCTTCATATATCACTACACTTTTAACAACAGACAATAAACTTTTTGCCTGTGAAATTTTGCTATCAAGACTGCAGCTTTATTCAGGATTTAGGTCATTGATTGCCTACATGTATTATAGCTTCACATGGTGGCGCCAAAGTGGCCACAGTGAACTGACTTACTTAAAATGAGTTCACTCTTTGCTATCAGCTTATCATATTTGCATGTCAATCACTCTGCAGAGACATGGCTCATATATTGTGCAGTGATGTACAATCCTGGTACTTTGGTACTTTGATTTATTGCTCTTGCTCTCATGCTTGCTGAGGTGAATCCCTCTCAACTGTCCTATTGATTTTCTTTCATGCCTCTATTGATCCAACTGTTTCTGTGGGTCTGTAGCCTTGGTAGCCAGATGTTTCCCTTTTACAAATTCACATATAAAAATCTGAGATTGGGTTAACGAAGCAAGCCATTTGAACAAAACATGGTCTCTTTTCATTAAATAGAATAGGTTCAAGTGTGATCTGTAATGGTTTGTATAATCACCACAAACCCCATCAACACTGGTTTTCGTTCTACATCAAACTGCAACTGAGAAAGAAAGTAAAGATCAAGACCTTTAGTTTTATTGGTTGAGGAGCACACAATCCAATTATATTCAATGTTGAACAATGATTTTCACTTTGATTTCATTTTAATCATCTTATTGGAGGATTAATTGAGTTGCTGACTGGTTACATCTAGTTTGACACACATAAAACTTTGCAAGCTTGTAACCAGCTTGATGTATGATGTTCTGAATCCAAAAGCATCTCTTTGTAACATTTGAGGCCAGTTTGCACTTTGATATCTGTAGAATTTCACAATCTCTTACTCTTTCATTCACCTACAGAATATTTGTCAACCTTTCCTCTTCTAAAATTATGTTCCTGGCACTTGTTTCCATTCTAATAATCCAGCAAAATCAACATCTAAAAATGGGGCTAAGCAAAAACCACAGAAAGGTCACTTTCAGGTCCATGCTTTATTTCCAGGTAAATGAGGGTTCAATATCACATTGAAGAGGTTGATAAGTATGAGAATGGCAGCAGTTATAAAGTATTCTGATAAATGTAATGAAGCACACAGAGAACAAAGTCTTGATGAAAGATTTGAGCGATCCGAAGTGACAATCACCTGATAATAATGTTCATGTGGGGGGACTGAGAACATGTGAATGTGTGACCTGACCTGATCAAGATTGCTGAAGAGGATTATCATATAGCTGTAGTTAAAAAGTGGGTATAGGGATTATCTTGGGTGGGTTTTAGTTTTCATTAACTCCTATCATAAAATCAAATATATTTTTTATAGCTTAATGCTGCCTAAAGCAATAAACGAGAATTGCTCTGCAACGTACTCAACAATAACCAACAATTTAACAAAAGTTCAGTCACGTTTCCTGTCTTCACTTCCAACTCACTTTGTGGTTTCTCTGCCACTGACTTGACTTTTCTTTTTTTTTTTTTTAATAAAAACCAGAAGATAAAGTGAAGAACACTAATTTGGCATAAGCTTGGCAGGTGCAATTTTTAAAATGCTTGTTCCATATGTATTTTAAACCATTATGTTCTATTCTGGAAAAAAGCACAGGCCTATTTTGCAGAAGTAGTAGGCTATTGACAGTAGTAGTGATACTGAAAAATTGTCAGTTCCCAAATCTGCTGACAGCCTTCATTGTTGTTTGAGTAAATAATATTCTTCTTTTATATACACATGTTGTTTGTTATCATTACATTGTAAATATTTCACTACAAGAGACTGATCTATATAGTTTTTGTATGACCAATACTGATTATTTTACTGATCATCACAACGATTAATACAAAAATAATTAAACTGCAACACATGCAAAACATAATGTCCATGATTAATTTTGTAGAGTAACAACAACATTAGCCTATGTGTGCAAACTAAGATTAATATTGAAAATATTAAAATTTAAATGCTATCGTTAACGGCCATTAAAAATCCTATATTATTATTTAAAAACCCATATATTTTTCCCGCAACGTAAATGACCTATTTTCCATTTCATATGACTGATTAGTGTGTGTGAAAGAAGCAGACTGGAAGATTTCAGTTTCATTCAGCATTATCCAATCAAGCGCATGCTTGACCATACATCCGTTAAAACCCCCTATGAAAAAATATATTTAAAGGAACAACAGAACACTCACCGACAATAATGCCACAAGCACTGACGAGACCAATCTCCTTCTTCAACGCCACCGATGACTGTCCTGCAGCATTCCCCGTGTCTGCGGCTGCATCCTCGCTGGTGCTCGGGGCTGCGCTGCCTCTTTGTCTCGGTCCATCCGTCATGTTGGTAATTGAGATGTTCAGTCCTCGATATTGAGCGGCGATGCTAGAGCCGCGTACCGCTGGTCAGATATCAGATAGCGACTCTAATGTACACATAAACAGCCCGTATACTATCTCGAACAAAATATGCTATGCGCCCTTTATCTTTCCTTTCTTATCAACGTGAGGCTGCTCTGAAGCATGTGTCACTAAATATTGTGCGTAGTGGCAGAGTAAGCTGTGCAACTGCCGTGAAAGGCTATACAATACAACTAAAATAAGGTACTGTCGAGGCAACTGAATGTTTCCTTTCCGTGCGTTAAAAATCCATATAAAAATCCTACAGCACTGATTTCGAGCGTATAACAGAAACTACAGTAATACTCCAGTCGCAACTTTTATGAGTCCGTTTGTTGCAGTCTGTGAAGGTTATCCAGGTTTTAATCTGCCGTTTAAACCAAAACGCCACGCCAGAGAAAACCCTGTTCACAAATTTCTCCTTATTCCGGTACCTATCAAATATCTGGTGCTTCCTCGTTCTTAAGACAATGCGTGCATCGTTTTGGCAAGGACTCCTGCCAAACGCCTTTGGGTAGTTCAGTGTACGCGCGCTGAAAACAGTTGGCGTCTCCAGTGATCTCCAAAGCACCAGTGGTCCGAGCGCCCCACAGGCTGTAGTATTTACTCCTTATGTCAACCCCCTCCCAACCCGCTTCCATAAGTACAGTCGCACCTCCTCCCCTTCCCCCACCTCAATGCTCTTGTTTTCGTGGCTACACACCTCCCTCATAAGCCCTGGCAACCTGTTGAACAGCACGGTAAGGAATATGACCTACCTCGACCAAACAATATACAATTTCATTTTTCTGTCGCTTCTTTCTAAACATATCAGTCTGTTTGCTTCCAAAGCCTGGTGAAAATATTACACAATAATACTGTCTCACAAGTAAGGCTGAGGGGACTTTAAAATGCTTTACAAATGCTCTTCTAGTAGGCTATGTATGTACACGTTTTAGTAATCACACGTATTAGTATGATTAAACGTTTTAGTAATAGGCCACACAACATGGTATTTGTCCCTGCCACTAACGATAGTA
>NW_015542362.1:974556-979242 GCF_001515605.1 Sinocyclocheilus anshuiensis | reverse complement strand
TTTATTTTTTTTTAATGTAAAACATTGATGTGTCCACAGATCCCTCATTAACAAATAGGCACAAAAACATATATACTTTAATATATAATATTAATATACTTTCATAGATCACTTTTTCCCCCAGAGACATCTGAGGTTTATGTATATATATATTATGGCTAAATATGTTTTTGTGCCTATTTGTTAATGAGGGATCTGTGGACACATCAATGTTTTACATTTTTTTAAATATGTAAACGGAGTAGAAGTTATAGTTTTTATTTTGAAATAAAAGCTCAAATTAGACACCAGGCCCCACATGGCTAGTGTATTATTATTTGTAAATGTATTATTTTAAATATTTTAAATAATACAAAAATATATATTTTTTAAATTGCTTAATAAGATGACTTATTGTAATTAACGGAGTTATTATTTAATAATTTCATAAATTAGATGTACATTTCAGATATCTTTGCTTTCATTAAAACCTGTAGGCTAACTGAGTGAAATCATTAAATTTGCATTCACAGTGTTGCAATTTTGACATATTCCCCCTCTTTTAATACTAGACATTTTGTGCTATATGTTTTGTGCTATATGTTTTGTGATGGTTGTTCATGAGTCCCTTGTTTGCTCTGAACAGTTAAACTGAGCACTGTTCTTCAGAAAAATCCTCCATGTCCTGCAGATTCTTCAGTTTTCCAGCATCTTTTGTATAATTGAACCCTTTCCAGCAGTGACTGTATGATTTTGAGATCCATCTTTTCACACTGAGGACAATTGAGGGACTCAAACACAACTATTAAAAAAACGTTCAAACATTCACTTTTGTATAATTAAACCCTTTCCAGCAGTGACTGTATGATTTTGAGATCCATCTTTTCACACTGAGGACAATTGAGGGACTCAAACACAACTATTAAAAAAACGTTCAAACATTCACTGATGCTCCAGAAGGAAACACGATGCATTAAGAGCCGGGGGGTGAAAACTTTTTGGAATTTGAAGATCAAGGTAAATTGTACTTAATTTGTCTTCCGGGAAGCATTCAAGTATCTTCTGTTGCCTCCGAAAGGCAGTACTAAGTGGAAAAAAATTATATTTCAACAAAATAAGAAAATTTGGACATCTTCATCCTGTTCAAAAGCAGGGCATTGGGTCAAACTCAACCGGTTAAATACCATCTTACAAACACTAGTCAGCCGAGTAAACAGATAGTACACGGGTAAAGCCCTTAAAGCAGGTTTTACAGGTTAATATGACATTCGTTGTGATATGAGATGAAATTAATTTGACATCAACACTCATTCTCTAAGTTTGATACATACTGTTTACTCATTATCTCTTCATCTCTAATTCATGAAACTCAATGAGTGTGGCAAGGAGAGAAGATTTCAAAACAATATTTCAATGGTTATATTTTCACAACATCACAGTAGTTTCTAACTGAACATTTTTTCTCATGTTTTAAGCAGAAACCTGTTTTAAACAAGAAAAAAAATTGCAAATTGGGTGACAAAAAATACTCAAGTCAAAACAAATACTGATTATAATATAATATAATATAAAAATTATATCATTTCTTTGCATTGCAGTATTTGAAATCTATTTAATAAAATAAATTCAAAGATTCTGAATATTTGTCATGCATAATTTCTGGTTAATGCTTTTGCTGCTTTTTGTTCTCTTAAACTATGCCTTCCATCAAAGACATAAATATTTTATAAATAATCTGAAAATGGTTAATGTTATCTAAAAAATATTTGAAATGCCCTTCAACCTTCACTAAGTGTAAATGTGCATGTATGAACTGTGTGAATGTGTGTTTGACTGCACTAATCTCATCTGGACTGACCCAATCTCCTCCTTTTAATCAGCAAGACAGTGGACAGATAAACATGTCAAATCCACATGAGTAAGTGGCACGTTCAGCTGAAGGCCTGAGGAAGTACACAGGAAACAGACAGCTGATTTGATGGAGACTTTCCTATCTGATCAGTTTGATAAACGATACCTGTGGAGAGTGCAAAATGCTGAAGGACACAAAACTTGAAGTTATAATGCGTGAAGGGAAAAGAGCGCTGAGAAAATGGGAAAGATACAGCCGGCAAAGAAAGAAAATATTTTGAACAACATATCAAAAACCGTTACACATTTTCAGACGGAAACATATAAACTAAAGAAAAAAGATAGAGAGGAAAAGGATCATGGCTGGTGGGAAAGAAAGAGCACTGAGTTTAAACTGCAGTGGCTTGTCAAATGTCAGCAACATTTAACCTTCAACATACTTATAAATGGTTGCTTACATTGATATGGCCACTATTACCCTTTGACTCTCCGTCTCTGTCTTCTTAAATGCCGCACACAAATACTCTTTCTCAGTGATAAGAGGGCACTAGAAACCATTGAGATTTGCAGAGATATGAGGTTAATTAATACCCAAAGCTTTTAGTTCTGTTTACTGCCCAGTGGCTGGAAAAAAATCTTAGCAATCAATACAAAAACAGAGCTCAGCAAGACAAATAAGCCCAGCTTGACGTCAGAGAAAACTGAACTATAACTAGATCGCATTAAGAGACAGAAATACTTAATAAACACCAGGATATAGAAAGATATTGCCCAAGCAGCACCCATTTCTGCTAATTTCCAGCTGGTTTCCAGCTTGACACAGTAATATTTCTTTGATCAATGGATATGGCCCATGACATTTCATTTTCCCTGGCTTATATCACACTGGTGAATAATTAAAATTGTACATATTTTAATACAAATAGTTGCCTATTATATCAGCATAGTCATGTGAGTAAACAATATTATTCTAAATAAAATATATAACAAATATAACATGAATAAATGTTTATAATATGAATTTCAGACATTCAAAAGAGCATCTGATCTTCTGCACAAAGGAGTTTGCATGCACAATGTCACACAATTACTCGTTTGATTAGTGACTTAGAAATAGCACAGAATCTTTTATGCATAGGTCTAGATTTTGAATTTGAATAACAGATATTTTTGTCCCACTGACAAGTTGTGATTGACAGCAAATACTTATTCTGCCCCATCCATGTATTGTTTCTGAACCCGAAAAAACGGAACAGCTTTTGAGTTGTTGACCTCAACGCTGCTGAGTCATGCTCTGCCACACATAGCTGATTTGGTGCCTGGACACTTTATTTACCACAACATGAGAAGGAGTGTTACGCAATGTGTACTAAGTTCCCTTAGTAGGTATGATGGAGCGAGGGAATGGAGGAAATGAAAAACAGGACAGGCTATATTTCAGTATGTGTATATGCGGCAAACTGTATGTGTTTGTGTGAATACAGAGAATTATAAACTTAGTTATGAATTTGTGAGAGAAAGATAATAAGAAAGAGTGTAAGTGAAGAAAAAAGAATGAGAGAGGCATGTAGCGAGGGGATATGAGTATTTCTAGGAAGTGTAATTTGATACATCTGTTTACCATACACACAGAGCACATGTGCTCCAAGAATATGCCCAAGAACATATATATTCATCCAAACACAGAACACACACTCAGAGGAATCAAACTATATTTACATATATGTTTTTGTCATATTCAGTTCTACAGCATATATACTTTAAGTCTGTCTGATTGCCATAAGTGTTTCTTTTGTTTTGTCTTTAACTGATATGCAAATGTTTGTATTTGTGTGCAAACACATTTTATTTAAATTTATAGCTCACCCAAAATTGTTGTTCGAAACCTATACGATTCTTCCTTCTGTGGAACACAAAAGAAGATATTTAGAAAAGTGTGTATCTTTTGTCCATACGTTGTGGTCAGTGGAATTAAATGTTGTTTGGACCCCAACTTTCTACAAAATATCTTCTTTTGTGTTATGCAAGAGAAAGAAATACACACAGGTTTGGAATGACATGAAGATGAGTAAATGATGACAGAATATTTATTTTTGGATGGACTGTCCTTTTAATAGTAACGAACACATACAGTTGGATATGTGTTAGTGCTGGGCGGTATGACCAAAAATTTATATCACGGTATTCTTCAAAATTATTCCGGTTTCACGGTACAAGACGGTATTTTTTTTCATGCATGACCAGGTGTTAACTAGGGCTGTGTACCACCAGCAAAGTCACGATACGATACGTGTCACGATACAGATGCCACGATACGATACGTATCACGATACATGACTGCACTGAATTTCACCTCAGCAGAATTTAGTAAAACAGCTGTTTATTAAACACTATAGTGCCATTTCTAACTATTGGCAGAGCAGGCAGTTGACCTCTGCATTATGAAGGGCCTCCATAACTGTACCACAGTGCATGCAATATTGGTAATGGCATATGTTTTATGTTTACATTGTGCACTCCAAACCAGGTACAATATTCTGATTGTTTGCAAATTGTTTTTAAGACCATAAATAATGATGTACTTGTTCTAATACATTTATATTGTAATGTACTCATTCTAATATATTTTAAAAATCATTTACCCACGCGTCCGCAAGTTCGCTTAGGTGCGCGCGGCAAATATGACACCATCGCGGTGTTGGCGGAAGTTCACTTTGAGTGGGCGCGACGTCGTTTCGCGTGGCGGTGTGCACGACAGTTTTTGTAACTTTCCGCGCAACTCCACTCCCGAAGATGCACGAGTTCAAAGCGACTCTAGCTGAACATGCACGTCTGTGCCAGCGTTTGTGTGACACA
>NW_015542362.1:974312-974546 GCF_001515605.1 Sinocyclocheilus anshuiensis | reverse complement strand
GCTACATTATCTTTCTCAACAAGGAGCTGGTAGCATCATTGTTTCTAAAGGAATTAAAGCCACAGCTTTACTGTTAATAGAGAAACGCGGCAAAACGGTGGCAATTCATACATACACAGCCTTTCTCTCTCTCTCCCTCCCCCCCCTCCCCCTCTGTTTTGGGGATTACATCTCTTATATCAGGCAACCCAGTTGTGTTCCTCTGCGGCCAGATTATTAACAGATGCTCTATTC
>NW_015542362.1:973623-973890 GCF_001515605.1 Sinocyclocheilus anshuiensis | reverse complement strand
CAATAACTGTTGCACAGATATAATACACTACGCATCAATTTCTCTTCCCTTTGTGCTTTGCAGTTTTTAACACTAAGGACGAAGCACTTACAATGTGCGCACATTGTAAGCGCTTTGTGTTCATAGACTATGGGATTACAATTCTGCCACAATTCTGCGCGTGAAAGATCATATTTTGAGCGCGCAAAAGTGCGTTTTGCACGCGCGCGAACTGAGTTTTGTGGAGAAAATGTTTGTCTCGCAAAGAAGAAAGTATTTCGAGCGCAC
>NW_015542362.1:973302-973487 GCF_001515605.1 Sinocyclocheilus anshuiensis | reverse complement strand
GGTGTGCATAATTATTAAGCAGATTTTCTTTTACAGATAAAATGAGCCAAAAAAGAGATTTAACTCAGACTGAAAGTAAAAAATTATTAAATGTCCATGAGAAATATTCAAAACTAATACAATACTAGAAATTGCAATGATAATGCATAACCATTGGACAGCAAAATGCTCAGTGGGTCAGCAGG
>NW_015542362.1:946727-973292 GCF_001515605.1 Sinocyclocheilus anshuiensis | reverse complement strand
AAATCTTCCAACTGAACCATAGCTAAGGTTTATACAAAAAAGTCGCTAGGTATGTCAGTATGAATATTCTATGGAAAAAAGCCGCTAAAAGGGTCTGAAAGTTGCTAAATCTAGTGCTAAAGTTGCGCTTGTGTGTGTGTGTGTGTGAGACGCTGGAGCTGATGGCAGGGGGCGGTGGATATTGTGGCGGTCAATGTGGATATTGTGGATGAGTTCTTCTGTCATCACGTTCTATTAGTTCTACAGCTTCAGTTTCGGAACATTCACGCTTAGTAACGCATACAGCTGTTCCCTCACCACAGTGCAACACCCCTTTCAAACAGTGTCGCGTTCTGAACGTTGTTTAAGTGACATATACCGGTATTGCGGTATTTTCAAAATTCATATAACAAAAATAAAAACCGGTATTCGGTATGAACCGGTATACCGCCCAGCACTAATATGTGTGTTTCAACACTCTGCTTGCACCCTTCCCACTATGTTTCTTCGTGATTGACTGTGTATTTACATTTATTGTGGCGTGAGAGACTGTCTTTTGTTTTTAATCATACATGGGTGTTTCAGTGATCAATCAAAGTGGTTTGGGATCAGTGTTTTCATCATCAGCACAATAGCAGAGTGTTAATTACATTTAGCTAAGCTAACCATCATTGAACTGATCACCCTCTTTCTCATCATCTGATAATGATACTATTAAGGCTTAAGCAATGCCTGTCACATCTTAATTCTAAGTTTTTAATACATCTTTGTCCGTTGCATTTAATTAAATCATGGGTCCACAAAATATGAAAAATCTGTGATCATTTACTTATTCATGTTGCTCAGAAGCTGACCTTTTTTCTTTGTCTATACAGTGGAAGTCAGCAACCGTTTGGTTACCAATGTTCCTCAAAACATTCTTGTTTGTGTTCTGCACAATAAGGAAAGTCACACAGATTTGGAACAAAATGATCAACTATTCCTTTAAATTCTGTGTTCCTGTCATATTTGTTTGCTTTTCTGGAATACTGCTTTTCTTTTTCTTCAGTCTCTCCCCCTCTTCCCAGTGTTCTCCGTTTCCACTTCTCTCCTCACGCTCTCCTCAGCGTGATCATGTTTTTGGAACTCTGGTTCAATCCAGTCTCCTCTGTTTCCCCCGCTTTTCCTCTCCTCCCTCGCTCTGTTTTTCATTCCTACGCTCTGCTGTCCCATCAGAGACATCCACTTTTGCTCCCCTGAGGGTCTTCTGGTTTTTGCACGTGTGTGAGAAAAATTTTTTGTTTGTAAATTAACAGATCCCACATGAAAAAATACTATAGTAATTTATAGTAAATACTATAGTGTTTTTGAACCATACTATAGTAAAGAACTTGAATTAATTTGTTGTGGTAATTCTATAGTTGCTGTGGTAATATAACAACTATAGTAATATAAACAAATTACTTTACCAATACTGTACTAAGTTTTCTACAACTATAGGGAATATTTTACTACAATACACTACAGTTTACTGTAGTAAAAACTAAAGTATACCACAGTATTTATTACAGTTTATCAGTTCACTGATGCTGTAGCATTCATTAACAAAGTGTTGTAAATACTATAATATATACAGTATAATACACTTTACTATAGTATGGTTCAAAAACTCTATAGTATTTACTATAAATTACTATAGTATTTTTCCATGTGGGATTACTCTGTCGTCAAGTGTGGAACAAGACAAAGTTTTGTGGTGGGTATGTGTGTCAGCTTTTTTCTCTGTCAGACACTAGAGAAAGGGACAGTAATGGTTTCTTTTTTTCCTCTCTGTTCTTAAGTGTGTGATAGGAACAACATGTTTTGGTAACGCTTTAGATTACAACCCGCAATGTACTGCGTAAGTAAGTAGATTGTGCATTATTTTTTTACAGACTTTTCTTAGAGTGTAGCATACTAACTAACTACCAATACACTGCTTAAAAGTGTAATTGTTCAGAATTTGTAGTTTTACTTGTTTACTAGCTAATAATAATAATAAAAAAAACTTAAATTGTAATCGTTCAAAAATGTGTAAGCTTTCGATAATTCAGTGTATTTAAAAATGTTTATTTATATTTTAATATTATATTATGCATTTATATTATTACGAACAAATCTAAATGAACATATAAAAATATATGTTTTTGCTGAGATTTGACAATTTTGCGTCGTGATTACGTAATGACGTCATCCCTCAATGACATCACAACATCATTTAGCACCTTTTAGCAACAAATCAACCTTCCTTTAGCAACTTCCCCTGAAAATTAGTTGGCAACACTGGTATCGCGGTTGCGGCACAGTCAGCGATGAAACGCCAGAAGCAGCAACAAAATGCTGAGTTTTGCGGTGTTTCGTTAACGAATCGTTTGCGAAAGTCATTGATTCAATGATTCATTTATAAATACAGCCACTTGCTTAGTTACTGAATGAACAAATGACTCGATGACTCGCGCATTAAGACAGTGACTTACCGCCACCTACTGGCGGTTTTAGTATTTAAAAGAATCACTTTTCACTTTTTTTTAATCATTGCATATTAATCTATTGAAAAAAATTTTTTATTTTAAACATTAATATTCTATTTATAAAGATAAAAATGCATTGGAAAGTCAATTTAGGTGGCAAATATTGTCCTTTAATGGAAAAGGTGCAGTCTAAGTCATTTTCCCCCATTTTGTGTCCCCCCCACTTCTCAAACCAAAGTTACACCCTTGTTTATAGGTACACTATAATTACAGAAACGTACACCGTAAATTCAGTATACTTACATAGTTCTTTGCGGGTTGTAATCTAAAGCGTCACCCATGTTTTCCTATGCCTTATTTCTTGGAAAGACCAAATTCCTCTCTCAGAAATGCAGCTGTAAAGTGTTTCTGGCTGTATTATTTTAACTGGATAAATAAGTTAAACATGTTAAATAAATGCAGCCTTTTCTTTTGCAGACGGTATAATCTCACGTCACTGATATATTGTGATGTCAAAGCATGGCGTGGTCCATCGTTCAACCGCAGGGCTCATAAAAAAACATAATAAAAAATAAAAAACCCGCAGGGCTCATGAATTATTCATATCTACGTCAGAGATTGAGCTAAAAAATATCTCTGAGAACCTGCACCACCACACCGATCGTTACATTTTATGGTGGGCGCTGGTTGTTTGAGGACAGACACGATGGAAACAGATGCTTTCCACTGAACAACCATTACAACAAAAATACTTGAACTGAAAAGAAACATGTCTGAACATACTAATTTCAGAATGTCAGATGTGTTGTGTTCTGGGCTAATGCTGACCAGTGTACAATACTTGGCTCATGCATACTCAAAAAACAACAACAACACTATAGCTTAAGCTAAAGCAAAGCTAAGGAAATAATTACTAAAACATGAAAACACAATGTTTTAATAGGTTTTAATGTGTAATTTCAAAGAGTGTTTAAAAAAGGCAATAGGTTTTGTTCACAGTCATGAAGCATTGATTTGCTACTTGTTGGTTGGTTGTATCAGAGGGAGGGATATTATCATTCTAGAGAGCATGTATGGTAAGGCTGGTTAGATGTCCCCATTAGCCCCTGCTGGTGCATGCTATAACTATAACATCTGGCTTTAAACAGCATCTTTTCCAGTTGACGCCATTCAAAATTTTATTTAAGAACCATGAATAAAATTGTTTGCATGCAACATTTAGATCAAATATTTCTTTATATTTTACTGTTTTTTTTCTTAATCAGTTTCTGTGCTCTTTAAAAAATTTAATGGCCTGCTAAACCCACTAAAAGTGATGTTTGTCAACATTAGCTTATACATGGCCTCAAAGTTTACAAACATGGACAAAATATTACATATCTATAATTTTGATTTTATGGGGTCAAAACATGGAGTATCCAATAATGGCCTATGCAGGGCACACATGCATCCTTTCACCAATAGATGGAGCCAGCAGAATAAATATGAGCTCTTCATGAATTTGCACTCTGACATAAATCCTAACAGAGAGAAATTAATAACAACATCCATCTTTTTAAGTTGTGGTAATTCTCTCTCTCTCTTTAATATTATATTTACAATATTTATATGACAAAGATTTCAATTAAAAAATCTCAAAAGGATACAAATATAATCTGTCAAATGTTACAAAATGTTACAAAAAGTTACTACATTACAATATTGTGTTACTCCCTAAAAAGTAACGAATTGCGTAACTTTTTATGCAAATGTAATGTGTTATGTTACTTTTGCATTACTATTTCTCATCTGGACTGGGCTTGCTTGTTTAAGTTCTATCTTTGGCAAATGTAAGTGAAATGAACAAGCCTTATGCTGAAGGAAATGTAAATTCACATTCGTACAGTAGAATGTGTGTGTTTGTGTGTATCTATATTACACTTAATCACACTTAAAATAGGCTTCCTTATTTATCCACATCTTGATCTTTAGTTGTTTTATTTTAAATAATTTAAATTTTTAATAATTTTAGGGGCCTATTTTGTCCTGGTCCCTAGGTTCAGAACCATTGTTCTGTAATGAAAAATAGTTTCACTTACAATTATGACGAGCACTGGTTTCTCAACAGTCGAACAACTGGATAACAAGTACCCGTACTAACCTGTAGAGGGCACTATTGTACTATTTTTAAGTTTTACATAAGACACTTTGCTTTGCCAAGTAGTTAATGAGAAAAAAGCCTTTTTGTATTGTAAATCCCCTATTTGTAAACTCTTCTGTTAAAATTACTTCCATCAGAACAAACACAGACGTTATTTTTTATATATATATATATATAAGCAAGACATAAGCAAGAGTGAAGTGATTAACACTACAAGAAATTAGGTGGTTGTATTATCTTGACATACTATCCCCTTCTTTTTGGATAAATGTCAAGAATGTGTCACCACCATACTGCCAATCAGATGAAAGACTGGTGCATGTGTATGACTTAAAATGTGTCTGTATATATACAGTCACCATGATGGCATGTAAGATAAATACATGCAAAATTATATAATTTATATATATATATACTGTGTGTGTATATATATATATATATATATATACATACACTGTACATATATACATACATCTGTATATATATATATATATATCAAGACCTCAGTGAGGTCTTTGGGTCTCTTTATGGTGAGCAGAGGGATGTGTGTCCCAGTGTTGCCTGGCAAGCCAAACACTGCTGTCCTCTTTTGCTTTCAGACACAAAGTTACCATGTTAAGTTACCATGTTACCAAGTTACCAAAGTTACCATGTTGGTTCACAATTAACATTATAGACCACACTTAACACTCAGTATGTTGGTTCAGTCAAGAATCAGTAGCTCTTTGAGCTATAATCTCACAATACTGCAAATCCTTGTCCGTTTTGTCCTGTCAAAGCCATGACAGCTGGGATTCACACGTGGCATTCATTTGTATTAATTTAAGTTTCAACCTGGCTCAAAATGGTCTGTTATACAGCCAAACTGTGGCCGGCCCACCTAAAACTGCGTTGAGCATTGAGACTTTGTTTACAGATAAAAATCACAAAAGAAAGGAGGAACAAATAAAAGAGACAGAGAGGGGGGTCAGATCCTACTTGAGATTTCTCTCCCCACAAGACCCCCAAGAGAAAACAAGAGGAAGTAATAAAGACTGGAGGCTCTGCTTACAAAACTCGCATGACATGTGGACTCTTAATATAATGCTGCTTCGATTTAAAACCTGTTAGGAGCTTTTCTGCTTGTCAAGTAAATTGTGTTGCTTTTGTATCCATTTCATGCTTGTTTTGTCTAAAGCTCGTCACGATTATTCTCATTAGCAGATGGCTCTTTTGGTATCTGCCTGGTAGTTTGGTGAGAGTGTTCGTCCGAGAGAAGACAAGTGCCAGACATATGGATTTGATCAACAGGCCCCGTGCTGATGTTTTCTTTGGGCATGCTGACAGGCCGATAGACAAACGTCTCTCTCTCTCATTATCCCTCACACACACACACACACACACACACACACACACACACACACACTTATTCTCTCACAAAGGCATTGGCTGACGGACAGTCTGGAGTGCTCCAATGACACACAACATCACTCAAGCACTCTAGGACAAGTAGAGGAAAAAGAAAGAGAGAAGGGCAGAACAAGTAGGGAATAAGCAAGAGAACGGGACGAGAAGAAAAGAGAGAGACACTCACGCCTCTGACTGCCCCTTTTTTCCTCCTCCGACGCTGCTCTCTCTCACTCCTTCCCTTAGTCTCGCACCAGCGCACACACCCTCGCTCATTCTCACAGAACTTTTTTTCACCGTCTCGCTCTTTTTAAATGTTTTTGAGAGAGAGGGGAGACGCATTTGGAGGGTGTCCGAAATGCAGGAGCTCCACAGATGCCTGAGACCAGCGGAGAGATAGGAGACTCACCCTGCTTGGAAAAGATTGAGAAAACCAAAAAAAGAGAAGGACTGCAACAAACGTATACGCCTCAACATTCCCTCATAACCACTACAGGACGCTGGAGTTTGTGGCCTTATCATGGTGACACTAAGAATTACATTGACTTTAAGGTTCACCTTACTACTCCTGTACTGGTCATGCTGTACTGGTTGGCCGGGCCAGGCTCAGCAGTCGTCCCTGCGGGGTTTGCGTCAGACGACCCAAACCCGGCAAAACCTCTCTGAGAGCATGGAGAGCAAAGTGGAACGTCTTGGCCAGGTCTTCCGAAGGAACGTGCGTCTTCTTCGGGAACGGGGAGGCTGTCTGGATCTGGTCTTCCTCGTGGACGAGTCGTCCAGTGTGGGAGCTTCCAACTTTGGGAGCGAGCTGCGTTTTGTGCGGAAGCTGCTGTCAGATTTTCCGGTGGCACCGGAGGCAACACGTGTAGCGCTGGTGACATTTAGTTCCAAGAGTCATGTGGTTACAAGAGTGGACTATGTGTCTGCACCCAAAGCCCACCAACACAAGTGCTCGCTCTTCAGCAAAGAGATCCCCTCCATCACCTACAGAGGAGGTGGCACCTACACCAGGGGGGCCTTCCAGCGTGCAGCGGTAAGAGCAGCTGTGTAATCACAATGTCTGAGTCTGTGGATGTGAGAAAGAATTTAAGCACTAAATTAAATGTAATAGATAAAAGAGTAAATGACAGACAATGACATTAAGAGTCTAGCCACCTAATCTAGATTGAGTTGATTGAGATTAACTTTGATTTATGCTGAATGCATTCAATGATCCTCCACTGCTCTTTAATGTTCTTCAACTAATAAACAAATAGATAGCTATTGAATCTAAATCACTGAAGCACATTTAGCAGAAACAGGACTGCAAAGTCAAAATGATGGATGAACAACACATACAAGTCTCCATTCCTGGCAAGGTACCTCCAGATGTCATCTCTAAGTTAACACCACATGGTTTCCTGTGCACTCTGATCTGGGACAGATAACCACAGAAACCATGTATGTAGGACTTTCTAGAACCGTGGCCATACTTAAAAAAAAGTGCATGGTAGGGCCATGCAGGTTGATTTGTCCCCAGTCAACTTGCACTAAAGACTTTGGAAAATAGGGAAATACAGAGTTGTTGGTTTCAAGTTGGAACAACTTGAGAACTTCAAGATCCAGACAAAGGGAAAAGACAGCAGCAGTGGTGACTCATTTCAAATAAATTAATTTTTCTTTTAACTAACCCAGCCTCACTTAACAGCAATGCTATAAATTGCAGCAAAATGATTTATTGCCTCATCTTGAAGCCTACTGCAGCTTCTACTCCCTTTTTCCGTTACAAATGATTATGACGTACATGTTTTCAGACATTTTTCTTGTCCTGAATGACATTTGTGGTTTGAAAAATGGTTTTGCTAACCCAGATCTGCAAATGTATTAAGTTGTTATGGAAGCACAGCAGGACAGACCTTTTGTTCATATGCAATTAATTGGCATTGCAGTCAAACTGTAATATTTCATGGTTTTTGGCTCCTTTCATTGAGTCTAAATGGCGTGGAGGTCTGGAAGCTTTTACCAGACACATTTTCAATCTTTCAGAGATGCAGAGGTCGAAGGCCTTATCCACAGTTCTACTGCCCAGCCGAAGTGCATAGAGAGGCCAAACCTCTCTGATCAGATTTGCCTTTTAGCAAGAACATCCTCAATTGCCAAGCCTCTAATTCATTTACTCCACTGCATTTGGAGAATAAAATGTTGGGTTGGCTCTAAATGCATTTTATTTGGCTATGCCTGATGATGGATAAAAGCTGCATTGTGTAGTCTCACAAACCCAACATGCTAATAAACAGCAAAGTGGTAAACCATTTAAAACTGACTTGAGAATCTGCCATTTAACTACAATGATTATCTGAACTATAAAGGAAAGTCTGTCTAGACACTTTGAATAGACAGACAGATAGACAGACATAGATAGATAGATAGATAGACAGACAGACAGATAGACAGACAGACAGACAGACAGAAAGATAGACATCTACGGATCTAAGTTCTTATGTAATCTCTCTTCGGTTCGCCCAGCGCTCCTGCTGATTCTTGCTCTAACCACAGTGTTTGTCTACACTTAGTGGGCATCTTGGGTTGCCAGATCCCCAACCCCTTTTCCATTTGCCAAACCAGAGTAGAACTAGCTCTCCATAAACTTATTTCTCTCTCTCTGCTGTCCTTCTGAAAGTTAGTGAATGCTTTTAGTGCTTTCCAAATTCTTTGCCTGCTTTTCTGATCAGCCTCCATAGGGAGTCATTACATCGAAGTCCTTGACCAAATGCATTTGAAATTTCCTATTTCCGATGAATGCTCATCTCAAGTAGGATTCTTCCTTTCCCCCAGCAGGGATTCTATTAAGAAGGAGAAGTCTATGGGAAATCTATATAAGCACATTTGAAAACACACCAACCCACCCACCCACACATACATATTTATCAAGAGTCATTCTTCCTCGAAAATGACTGTTAATTTATCTCATGCAAGTAGCGTGGAGGTGAAAAGGGCAGTTATATTTTTTGCGTTATTGTTAGCATACATCCCTCCCATTTCATCCTATACGTGACCCTTCCTCCTACAATCCCCCATCAGAAATTCCAGAGAATGTTTCTTTAAAGTGCCATTGACCCCTCTGACCTGGTTTTTGAAGCACAAGGCAGCAGGAGCGTTACTGTCATCGAGTCTAGACAGATCAACATGTCCAAATATCTCATATTGTGTCTGCGAAAACATCTGTCAGCAAGCCTCAGAATGAGCTGTGCAAAATTAAAGCAAAGGCACATAAAAGCAAAGAAACAGAATGAAAGAACTGGGACAGCTGTCAAAACGCACAAACGTGATGTTTGGTGTTGATACAAATGACCGGAAATTCACTATGAATGCTTACAGGTACAATGTTTTATCTATCTATATTAATGCAAAGTGAGTGTGTACACAATCCCCCATCAGAAATTCCAGAGAATGTTTCTTTAAAGTGCCATTGACCCCTCTGACCTGGTTTTTGAAGCACAAGGCAGCAGGAGCGTTACTGTCATCGAGTCTAGACAGATCAACATGTCCAAATATCTCATATTGTGTCTGCGAAAACATCTGTCAGCAAGCCTCAGAATGAGCTGTGCAAAATTAAAGCAAAGGCACATAAAAGCAAAGAAACAGAATGAAAGAACTGGGACAGCTGTCAAAACGCACAAACGTGATGTTTGGTGTTGATACAAATGACTGGAAATTCACTATGAATGCTTACAAGTACAATGTTTTATCTATCTATATTAATGCAAAGTGAGTGTGTACTTGTAGAAGATCACTATTTTTCACAAATAGCTGTAAAAAGCCCTGAGTGAATAAGAAACCGAGAAAATTGTGACAATGAAATAGAAATGGCTGTACAGAATGCTTCTTTTTGGCAAGCATGCACTGATGAAACTCTGGCACTTCCCGAGGCTGTATTTGTGTTATTAATTAAGACTGATTAGGGAGATCCTTATGAGAGACATCCTGTACTCTACGAACCCTGATAAAACAGTCAGGAATGTCTTTAAACCAGCCTGAGAGCCACAGATATGTCTGCAGACAGTCAGATAAAGGCCCTTCTGTCTTTAACTGTCTGAAGAGGCAACATGTGTTACAATTAATCAGTCTTAGTCCTATTTAGGGGCTTAATTGCATCTCTGAGTTGTGTTGGAGGAACAGATTGCTTGGTTGCTTGTTACTGTGCGCTTTGCCTTAAGTCACAAATTGTATGCATTTACCTTCACCAGAAATTGGTTTATAGCACCTAAATCAGACACGTAAGAGACTGAAATAAGTAAGTAGCAGAAATATGCCTAAAAAAGGGATGGATCAACAATGAGAGACAGCATGAGACAAGAATAAAAGAGTCTTATTGTCTGGGACACACATGTGACGGTAAAATTAATGCAACATGATGGCATGAGAAAACCTTCATCTGGTCTTCATCCATCAGTTGTCCAGCACTCATTCTGCAGGGAAGCAGGAACTCTTAGATGGGTAAAATCACATTTCATGTCCACAAGTCACATTTCTTTGTCCACAGTAGACAAAATTACGCTCTGCTATCAAACAGTGGTTGTCAACCAGGGGGTCTCAGAAAATGTTAAGTGGGCCTCAAGATGACTTAAAATGAGGCAAAACAAGCATTAAAATAAGCTAAAACAAGTAACAATCCAGATATGTCTTAAATTAAATTCATACATGCCCAGAATTCCTGGTAGTCTAACTTTAGAAAAGTAATTTCTAGATCTGGAAAAGTCATGTAAATGAATACAATCCTATAATGGCATGGGCATTTTTATGATGAATGTACATTTTGTTCTTGCCAAGCTCCAAAATATTTTATCAGACAGAATTTGTGTGCAAAAAATATTTTAAACATTCTTATCCTTAATATTTATCTACAAATCACAAACAACTGGAAAAGCCACGGGGACTTTGAATGTTGTTGTCAAGTCAAGTCACCTTTATTTATATAGCACTTTATACAATATAGATTGTTTCAAAGCAGCCTCACAGTAAATGAACAGTAAAAATAACAGAATCAATTAAGCAAACTTCTTTAAATACAAGAGAAATTCCAATTCTTCTGTAAAACAATTATGGCAAGACAATAGTGCCATTATACAGCACACGTCAGTTCAATGATGATTCAGTCCAGTTCATAACTGTGTAAAGTTAATCAATTGTGAAACAAGTTTCAGTTCAGTTATATGTAGCTCTACTGAAGGCAACAGTGTCATTTTTTTTAAACTCACTTCAATGTTGATTCAGTTCAGTTCAATAACGGTGTTGATTCTGCAAAATCCATCAAATTATGAAACAAATCTCACTATTGAGACAATAGTGTCATCATTCAGCTCAATTCAGTTGTTAACATTTTATTTTCATCCGAAATTGTCAGTACAATCAAATTCATAATATTTTTTAAATTTAAAAAAAGGGGGAAATGTGGAAAAAAATGGGGAGCGGTTGAACTAAAAAATAACCACTGAATGAGAGACCCTTAGTAGGTCCCGTCTGATAATGTTCCTGCACATTTGGTAACAAAACTCCATGTAGCTACTGGAGCATAGTTATAGTCACACAAATTGTATTATTGCAAAATAATTTGTCTCGCCTGCAATTTTCACCTCATGCCAAACCTTTAGTCTGCTCTCACATTATTCCAGCTATTAACCACAACTTTCAGCTCCAGGAGAGCCCTATTCCACACCCTGAGATCTACACACGCAAATGCACTTTGGAACATTTATAAACTGCAAAACGCTTCAACACAGTGATTAGTGGTAACTGGACGCTGGAGTAAGTCAAATATAGAGCGGTGGTGGCATTCTCAGTCTGACTGCACCACCAGCACAGTCTACTGGCAAAAAATGCATAATATTGTTGAGAGAAAAACGGAAGAAAATAATAGACAAAAGACAGAGTTTCTGTTTATTTTAGCACTATTAATGGCCCCATACAGTGAGGTCACATTTCTGCTCTGAAGCATGAAAAGATAAAAGCATGCGTTTTTCCACCAGCTGCATACATACACCACCAAGAGAGCGTAACTAAGATATATGTGGAGGCCCACTTCATCATCCTGAATCACCTGCAATTCCCAGATGTTATTTTTGTTTTAAGAGACCACTGTGGCTATGGGATTCATGGCAACAGGTGATGTCTGACAATGTTTCAAATTAAGAGTGAAGTTCCACGAATTATGCTTTCATAACATATAAAGTAGGGCTAGTGAGCATTTTTGTTAAAAATGATCTAACAAAGGTCCAAGACAAAACAACAAAATGTGGTAAATTGAGAATTTTTTGGTTATTTGACTGAATTTTGATTGATTTTCACTTTGGTTTCTCTAGCATAGTTAACCCAAACTCATCTGTCACAGTACAGATCATCATATCAGAGAGACTATTTCAAGTGACAAATAGGGCATATACATTAAAAATGTCTTAATAAATAATAAACACAGGGAAAGCCAACCACATGCCAATATTTAAGCAATAAAAAATATTAAAATTCTGCTTTAAATATGACTCACACTTTACAAAATGGCCACTTTCCATACCTGAAAAATATAATAATAATATTTATAAATAATAAAAGGACAAAAATTTGTGTTGCATGTCCTATTATGTTTATAAATGCTTGCAAATGTGCTGTTTACTTTGAAACTTGCATCTGTATCTTAATGGCAAAATCTTTCTCTCTGTACAATTACAAAAAGAAAAACAAAGGCACTGATGAAAGACTGTAAAGTTCCTGAAGCACTATTATTTTAAAAATCTACTAAGACTACATTTATACTGAGGTTATTATTCTAAAACACTCTAAATTTGAGGAGGCAATATTTTTCTAAAAGAACACAAAGTGTCAGAAGCACTATTTATCTAAAAGAACTGTAAAATTCCAGAGGCAGATCATCTTAATAAGGGCTCTATGCAAAGGCGCCTGGTCTGTCCTTGTGACCACACTATGATATGAAGGCTAGTAATTGGCAGCTCTGTACAGGCTTTCCAGGAGTCTCACTTTAAATACCTCAGCTAAGGCCACAGTTATGTCCTTTAGAGTTCAAAGCAAAAAGCAAGAAAAAACAGTCAGGTTTCACCCACAACACTCTAAGTAGCACTTGCATGCACTTGCTGTGCATTGTGTGTGTCTGCAATTGTAAACAATCTCATATGTGCTTGTGTACACGTGTTTTGAGGGGGAAGGGTAGGACATACCACAGAGGAGAAGCCACGGAAGTGCTGAAATGGATAACAGTTCAGCCTGTCAACAGCAACACACATCTGTTCTCACTGAAAATAGATTCCTCTCTCCCCAATCTGTGCTATTACTGCCTCACATTAGTGACCTGTGCGCTTCCTAGACGCCGGTCTGGAAAATATCTTACCTAGGTGCTGTTGTGAATTTCTAGATATTTCAGTGACTGTCCTCACAATGTTTTCAAGATGAGAACCAAAGCTAATAGTATGGAGTGCTTTATTTGGCTTTGGTTGTAGCTATAAATACAATTTGGCTAGGATGAGTTTTAATTATTTTTTTTAATTATTAAGATTTGATTCATTCTCACTGTTGTCTCTTGCACAGATCATCCACAAGTGCAATAATGATCATGAAGGGAAAGCCATTTTTATGAAGAAAAACAAGTTTCACAATTATACACAGCGGAGTTACATAATATCAAAATATGCACTGTTATTCACAGGCAACCATGTAGTATACAATTTGGCTAGGATGAGTTTTAATTATTTTTTTTAATTATTAAGATTTGATTCATTCTCACTGTTGTCTCTTGCACAGATCATCCACAAGTGCAATAATGATCATGAAGGGAAAGCCATTTTTATGAAGAAAAACAAGTTTCACAATTATACACAGTGGAGTTACATAATATCAAAATATGCACTGTTGTTATTCACAGGCAACCATGTAGTTATGGACGTTCTAAATTATAATTTGAGCATTTTTTAACTAGCCTACTCCATTCTGCAGTATTTATTTGTTAAGCAGATGGGTTCCAGTGCTAGAAGGAGGTTTCCATCAAAAGCCATCAAGAACATGTAGTCTGAATTTTATGGGCCTTTTTAAATCATTTAAATACTCTGTTTTCTAAATAGATATTTTCTTATTATGTTAATGGCGGTGTACAGGATCTATTCAAAACTACATCAGCTCCACATCTATAACTCACTCCACATAAAAACGCTGCCTGTCCTCGCAGTCAAGATCAGTGATATCACTACTTCTTAACCAGGTGTTTTTTAATCAGGTCCAGCTGGGGTGGATTGAGGAACGCTGACACTCTTCTGCTCTGGGCCCTTGAGGCTAATTTTTTTTAAACTAAACTGAACGTTGGGGAAGCCCAAACAGAGACAGGATCACTGTAACAGAGAGGAGAGATAAGAGTTTAACTGTCAGAGATTTCTCCTGCTCAGCTTTAGGGCAGAGAACGTCTGCAGCTCAAAAGCACAGCTCTGGTTTAACAGAGAAAGGGAGGCAGGAACAATGGACAGCAGGTGGGTAAACAAAGGATGGGTCTAAGTTTACATGCACTTACATTTATGTGTTATGATGTTTTTATCCCAAGTAACTTGCAATGCATTCAGTTTTTTACTATTATGTCCATTCCCTGTGAATCAGATCTTGCTGTTGCTCTAATAGTTGAACTTGTCTGAATAGTTGAATATTTGCATATATGGGTCTAAATACTAAGATACTTGAAAAAAAAGTTAAATATCCTTATGGAATTGTGCATTTTTACATCTGAGAGAATAACTGTTAAGTAAATGTTCTAAAACATCAATATGAGGTTTATAATTTGACATTTTAAAGTATAATAAGTGGAATCAGTTCATATAAAAGCAACATAATTATTAAAGCATTAACTGTATGCACAAAAAAGCCATTTAATACTGAGAACAAATATCGTATGACAATATCTGATACACTCCACAGTAAAGCCAAAGCGTGTTTATTGGTTATCTTATTCATTTATCTGTTAATTCGCCCCTTTGTGTCTTTCCTTTTAAAAGAGGCATTACATCACACTGTGGTTTGATTAAGCAATTTACTTAAATAAGGCTAAATGAATTATTTCTTTAAACCACATAGTCCACAAAACTAATATCCTGTATCTACAGTCACCAATTCATGTCTTAGAACCATTTTATCCTAATTGTTTTACCTTCACAGTGTTTTGGTCTCCTTCACAGACATCTGTTTGGTGGCTTGTGGCTTTTCTGTCATTTATCTCTTGTCATTTAGCAAGCCAAGAGTCTGGTTATATTGACGAGGCTTGTTTGGTTTCACAAGTATTTACTCCTATCTTTCGAATTGGTTTTGGAATGTCACAATACATTTCATAAAAAGAACTGCAACATTTTCTGTCTCTCTCAGTTCTGGCATGAAGATCCAAAATAAGAGAAATCGAATTTATCGGACCAAATCCAGACTCTTTTTGCTCTTGCATAACTTTGTTCTTGTACTGAGTTCCTAGTACATGGCTGGCAGCACGAGAGGACCCAGAGAGACCAAATTTGCCCTTGCATTAGATGAAATATTGTCAAGGCCTTCTCTCTTTTAAAAATGATTTCCTCTGCCGTCTTACTGTCCTTGGTTTGATAAATGGTGTTTTGACAGGAACCAACTAACCATCCTCCACAAACCTTCTGTCCCGGTGTGTTATCCAGACCAATTACACTCCCTTTACTCAAACTCCATCCAACCACGCACACTTGCACATCCTCTTCAATTCACTTCACAGACAGAGAGAACTGTAATAAGGATCTAGGGACTTCCAGCAGTCGGTAGATGTATAGGCCTACCCCATCTATTAGCCCAACGCTCTCTGCTCCTGTCCTTCTAAACAAGGTGTAGCTGGCCGAGTGTGTCTGACATGTTGAGGAAATTAAATCAATTGTAATCACTCAAGGAGAACTAAAGGAGAACATAGTGCACAGTGGGAGGCATATAAACTTAAGGCATGAAACAGGAGTCTCCCATGTGTGAAATCAAACTGTGGTTTATATCTACGATTTCAACAGCTCAGCTTTGCAGAGCAAAATGTTTACCCTCAAATGTTTTTTACAGGATTTATTGCAGACTTGTGGAAAAAGATGTAGTAATTGCACAGTGAGCTGTTTTCTCCTGCCCAGGACTATTGCTTGAAATTGTTTGGTCCATCTAGTGGGCTTGTTTTTGCAGTGTAGGTTCATGTTGCTGGTATTCTTTGCCACTGGAACCATAACATGTCAAAACAGCTCAGACCTCCAACCAAGCAAATGAATGCACTCCGGTCACATGTTTACTCCATTCTGGAATGCTTCAGACAGAGATATATCTACTAAGAAACTCCACGAACAAAAAGTTTTTTTTCTGCTGCATACTGCTGAGCTGAGCTCAAAAAACTATAACACAACTCAGAACCATCACAGGTTTTTGTTAAGAACACTGTGGTTTTGTTAAGAGGTTACTGACCTGACATCAGCTTTATAACATGGTAAGGTGTCTGAGAGGTTTTGAAATAGAATACTTTGGTGTGATGATCATGGTTCACTAAACATGCCCATTAACCCAATACAGGAACTGAACAGAGGATTATGTCTACATTAGCAGCTGTAAAGGACTTACTGATTAAAGAATGTGAGATTCTGTGCAGACAGGTCGACCCCTACATGGAGACTGCTAGTGCTAGACAGTAGTAGATTATTTGCCTAAATTCAAGTCAAAACTTAAATGTAACCAGTAACATTACGAAAAAATAATAAACAATTTTGCTGACCGATTTAAGAGCTTAAATTAACTGATCTCTCATACCATCACCAATTTCACAGCTGTGTCTAAAATCTGCCTGTTTTCCATCATTCACTGTTCCTTACATAGGGACATATGCAAATATGCAATATGCAAATATTGTGAGCCAGAGAGGGCTTTAGAGCAAAATTTGATATATTATTATGGGTACTCTCTAGTTGATCTTTTTGCAGTATGGGATTGAATAAGTGCACCAGATAATCTCCACTATGGTTTCAGACAACAACTGGTCCTTCAGAAATCAATATGCTGATTTGGTGCTCAAACAGCATTTATGTCATTTTTTTGGGGTTTTTACTATTGAAAAATACTATATACGTATTCTTGCTAAATAAAAGTATTAATTTCTTTCAAAACATCTTACTGACCCAAAACTGTTGAACAGTTCTGTCAAAAGCAGAAACAAATTTTCATCGAAAGTCTCTGGACTTTCTCTTATCACTGACAGCAGAGACTCACAGGCTGCTGCGGCTCCTCTTCTGATGCCTAAAAACATATACTGTACACATGTTAGTGTTTAGATCACGCTAAGTCAGACTGCAAACATTATACAATGTGGCATGCTCAAAGATGTCTGTATAACAAAGCAGGATTAACTGCTGCTGTACTGTATTAATCATACTTGCAAAAAAAACATAGTGACACATTTAGACATACATAAAACACACAGCTGATCTCAACTGGATAGCATAAGGTCTGGTCCACACTGCAGCTTATTCCGTCTGTGAACTGCTTGTCTAGACAAGAAAAGCTGTCTGACTGACATATAAAGTAACTAGCCACTGTCTGTTTAATTTTTATAAGCTACAATTAAAAATAAAGGTTCTGGGCATCAATGGTTCCAATACATTCATGGAACCATTCCATTCCACAAAAGGTTCTTTATAGTGGAAAAGTGTTCTTAAGATTATTAAAATGCTCTTCACACTAAGAATTTTTTTTTTCTTTTAAAACCTTTTCTCAGACAGGATCTTTGGGGAACCTAAAATATTTCTTCACATCGCTACAAAACATATAAGAGTTTATTTAGGGTGGAAAATAGTTTATACTACATGAAAAAAACAAAGTAATCTCTACAAATAATTGTGGAAAACACCAAAAATAGCTAAAAATGTGTACACGTTGTGATTCTGCTGGTTCAAAGTGCTTGTTATATCAGCCTGGTACCTTGTAAACACAACTTTGTTTCCAGGCGGTCTGATAAAAAAAAACAACAACAAAAAAAACCCTGTGTTCTTACTCCCAGAAGTTGCGTTAAGTCAGCCATCACATCAAAGCTTTGTAGACTAAGAAAATCTTTTCCAGCAACATGCATCAGACGGTCAGTGTACAGAGGCTGAGCCTGAGACTACTTTACAGGTGACCCTTATGGTCTTAGGCTGCCAAACAGCCTAAACTCAAGTAACTATCACATGTGTAAACTAATAAAAAAAAGGAACTGCAGATTTTGTCACTAGGAGTGAAACAAACAGCCATTTATACACCCATAATGTTGTGATTGCCTGAATTACTTGTAAAGCTTGTTTTTGTCACAAAATACCTTTTAACTGAACTAATTAAATTAGCCACTAATGTGAGTGATTAACCACTACTGCTTTGATAGGGGACAAGATGTGTCGGTTTGCTTATAAAAATCAAGTGGGTTTATAATGTGTAGGAGTGACTACAGTCGTGTGTAATTCTGTGGGTGCAAACACAGTATATGTGGTTGTTAATAACCGTGTCAAATTTCACATCTCAGTGCGTCAGTAGCTATTTTCTTTCTCCTATTCCTGTGATCTCCGACAGTTGTCTACCCTGCTCTAATAATGTGCAGACATGTTTGTGTACCATGACCACCTCTGACTCATATCTAAAACCCCTTACGCCTTCAGTGTCTTTGAGCTGCCGCCCCATAAATGCCCACAATCACACCCTGTTTTAGCTTGTGGGCCAACTCCCATAGGGCCCCACCACAGTGACATCACTGTGGTGACAACCAGCAGCATCTGTATATTTGTGTCTGGGTCTGTGTGTGTTAGAGAGAGAGGAAGACACAGTGAAAAGCAACCCCACCACAGTGACATCACTGTGGTGACAACCAGCAGCATCTGTATATTTGTGTCTGGGTCTGTGTGTGTTAGAGAAAGAGGAAGACACAGTGGAAAGCACCAATGCATTGGAGATTCCAGATTTGAGGTGTGTGCTTGTATCCCTATGTGTGTGTAATTGGAAGTCAGGCCCCAGGCGTAGTAATTATTGTTCCTGTCTGAGATGCTTGAACTGCAGCCAATTAGTCAATAAAGAGAAAAGCTGCTCTGTTTTCTACCAGTCCTTGAATTGGCCTTGTCCATTGACTTTCACAACCCCCTCCTCTCTCTGTGTCTGAAGCAATAAGACAGTAAATTGTGCTCCACTTAGAGCGCCCTTAGAGAAAATGAAGAGATTTTCTCTGTTCCTCAACCAAGCCTCTTAATTACACATGTTTAGACATAAAAAGTCTTGTAAACAAATGTTCATGCACGTGAGTGTAAAATGTAGCTATGTTTGCCAACAAGACAGTCATTTTCTGCTATTTTGGTGGTTTTGTAATGTCAACTGTGTGTTCCAGGGAGAAAGATGAAGCATTATTACAATAGGGGATTTTTGGATGTATAGAAGGTGCTGGTTAAGGAATAGGAAAAATAAAAATCTGTCCTCATCTACTTTTCTATTGAACATAAATCATATTCTACTATCAGACTGCAAAATTTTGCTCAGTACAACTACTTGTTTTTCTGCATGAGTAACATTATGATTCCTGTGAATGCAGTGAAAATGATAAATGCGTCATAAAAGTATCACAAAAATTATCATTACACCTTGTGTATTATGTTCTTCTGAAGCCATACAATAGCTAGGCTGAATATCTTTACATCCAACCAAGTTCTCCTTGGGCCGTTCATGAGTATGAATTAATCTTTCTTTTGAATCAGATTTTTTTTAATTAATCTGTTGATTAAGCTCACATACCAGTCTGCATGATTCGTTCACGCAGACTGATCCAGTTCACGAGTTTAACTTACTGATTTTCTCAACGAGAAATTTCAATCTGTTCTTTACATAAAGAAATTCATACTTTCAAGCATTTGTAACTTACTCATGAAATAATTAAAGTGTGTCATCCATGCTGAATTATCAAGACAAAGTGAAAATCATAAATCATTTATACTATAGTAATATAGCAGGCAATACTTTGATTTATAGGCCTATGGGTGTTTTTCTATAGCCTAGTAAGTACATTAAATTACCATCACTGTCTACTCTGTACTTTGAGTTATACCAAAATGAACTTAGACACATTGCGGTTCAATGTTTCATGTACTTTTTATTTATTTATTTTTTTTTTACAGCAAATTCTGAGGCAGTCGCGTGAGAACGCCACGAAGGCGATCTTCCTCATCACTGACGGTTACTCAAACGGCGGAGACCCGCGGCCGGTGGCGGCGGCGCTGAGGGAGAGAGGCGTGGAGATTTTCACGCTGGGCATCTGGCAGGGGAATATACGCGAGCTGCACGACATGGCCTCGCACCCCAAGGATCAGCACTGCTACTTAGTGCACAACTTCGCCGAGTTTGAAGCGCTGGCTCGACGCGCCCTTCACGAAGGTGAGAATACAGAATATGAGCTTTTCATACTTGTAATAGTTAAGATTGGGTCATCATTAGTCTTATATCTTTGTCTTGTATCACGATTCACTTTGTTCATATTTACTTCATGGTTCATAATTAATCCTGACTATTCGTTCACATACAGTCGATTTCCTGTTGTAAACGATTTGTGAAAGTTCTTATTTGCATATTTATGAGGCAGATATATTGATTGGACAATTATAGCACGTGACCAGTACGCAACCCGGATGCATAGGTAACTGCTTTACTAGCCTAACCTTTGTTGGTTTGGAAATGTTCCAAATTTCCACTGGTTGTATTTTCTGTTTGTTTGTTTTTTTCAAATGAATGAATGAATGAAAGGCGTTTGCTGTCACTATTCGACATGTTAACAGTTTCTCTCAGGGATGTACACTAACAGCGTCAAAGTTTCTGGACTGTATAAAAATAATTAGGTTAGTAAAAGATTATTCCCGGTTTTCTGTTGCCATACAACTCACGGGAACATTTTAGCACCGCTTGGTTTCACACTGTAATACTTTGGCACATCTATTAAAGTAGTGCTAAAAAACCCTGCCAAAAATGGTGGTGTTAAACATTACGTAAACAAGAGTTAAAGGTGGACTTTAAGGAGAGTTTAAAAAGGCGTTAACCAAAGATTCATTGTAAAAAAGGTATATGTATGTCTATAAAGTATGAATTCTCGTGTCTTTCTTCATATAAACCCAAGCTTTACTCAAATTTACCATAACCATAGTTTCCTCTAAATACCATAGTTAACAGCATAACAAACATTATTTTGATGTCAGTGGTGACTATACCAAGCTGTTTTACTGTAATAATTGCATTTGCTGTGATATTTTAACAGAAACTATGGTTACCATGGTGAATGTTTGTTAAGGGAAATCAAAGGCCAATCCAGCTAATTTTTCCTTGAGCCTGACAAATATGAGCCTCTGTTAATCCCAGCGTAAAAGAAAACTGGTACAAAAATAATTCAGTGTTATTATTTCCTTTGGGTGTCTGGCTATAGCAGATTCTTCTTATCTGAGCTCTGAACTCAATCAGCCACATGAACTCAAAAAACCCCTTTCTTCATGATGACATCACCCACCTACACTAAACCCAGAGAGATATAAAACAAAGAAGCCCTCTAGATAGCATCAGATCAATCACTGGCTTTGTGCAAGGGGAGGCCTGACTAAAGCTGTGGCATCGTTTGTTCTCACCTCCTGTTGTGATATCATGTCTGTCATATCCTTTGTCCAAGATAGTGCAGACTCCTTCAGCTTGCATAGCCTGTCTGTGTATGCCAACATCTGGAGCAATGCATTTGTTTGTATTTAGGGAGACAAAATGGTCCTGCCAAAGCCAAGGTTTTTATAGTTAGTTATGCAGAAGATGCCAATACCGAAACACACATGCTTACTTTTCCAGAGCCGCTTGGAGTTCAGTTAGACATGAAGAAATAGATGAATTATGAGGCCAAAATTATTTTCTTTGCATCAGAGAAAAGTGCAGTCTGATATTCATTGCCATTTTCTCTTCCAGATCTTCCAACTGGAAGTTATATTCAGGAGGATCTGGCCCAGTGTTCATCATTGTGCGAAGAGGGAAAGGACTGTTGTGACATAATGGCCAGCTGTAAATGCGGTACACATACAGGACAGTACGATTGTGTGTGTGAGAAAGGATATTACGGAAAAGGACTTCAACATGAGTGCACAGGTAAGGGTCGTGGCCTGTGTGCAAATTTTGTATTTTCCATTTCAGTTGAAAAGTTTTAAAGAAATGGATGGAGTTCCTAGAGACAAGTCCAGTTTATTACTCGATAAATTTGCTCAGGGATGTTTAAGGCTGAAATGTGAACTGAAAGCCAATTCCTCTCCTGAAATGAAGTAAAAGAAACACTTCCACCAAATATCCATAGTGACAGAGAAAACAGCTTACAAATAGATGGGACATTGAAGCGTGATGCCAAAGTGGTGCTTTAGCTCTCATTTTGCTTTCATAACAAACCTATAAACATGATTTAAAACATTCACAATCATCTCTTTGTGCACTGCAAAATACCACATAATATGCTAGGTCAACACTTTTTTGCAGCTTACTTAACTTCATTTGAATCTGGCAACCCTACTTTTTGTTCACCTCATAAAACTGCTTGAAGAAAAAGCAATGCTTCATTTGAATTAAGATCTATTTATGTTTATGTTCATGAATTGTGGTTCTATTAAAGCTATTTTTCATGCCGTGGTAAAAATTAGCTCATATCGAGACAGTTCTAAAATAATCAGTCTGACTAATTAAACTGAGGAATGAGGTGGTAGGAAAGTGTTAGATTACAAAAACGGGGTGAACTGCAGATTTCATGTGATGGAGAGCTAACCTCCGACAGATGTTATTATTGCACACTTGCTTTCACACTTTGTCGCTTTGTAGTAGTATTTCTTTCTTTTTCTCTGCAGAGACACTTAATACCCATGAGAAGTCATGTGTAAATGCCTTGAAGTCTATTATAAATCTGGTGTTTTGAGAAATAGATTTGGAATAGTGCAAACTTTTACTCACAAATGTCTTTGACTAAGAGTGTTCTTACTCTAAATGATTAGATTTTTCAAAGCTACTACAGCTTAATCAACCTATCTCACCACAAACTAGTAAATGTTGCAATGTTAATAATACATGAAAAAAAAAAGGTCTACACTGAGGAACTGGGGCCAGATTCAAGAAACATTCTTAAGAATTAAATTTTGGTAGCAGCTATTTGCCCTAAGTGAAAATAGCATATTTTCTTAGCGATAGATGCTATTTACACTAAGTGCAAATAGCGATGGATGCTATTTACACTAAGTGCAAATAGCTATAGATTCTATTTACACTACGTTAAAATAGCAAGGTTTTCTGTTATTTATACTACTTATTGCAAATAGTGACAATTATCTGCACCTCAGTATTGTAGTACATTATAAAACAGTACCCAATAATAACGTATTGAGTGTAAATTATCATTTTAATTAATATTATTAAATGGATGCCACCTTACTGGGACATTAAAGTCCTCCCTGCACCTACCCTAAACGATACTTTATTTCCAACTTTTTGATTATTTCCTTCATTTTTAGTGAAAATAAATGCCTTTCTGATGTGATATAAGATTTGAAAAGGGAGAAAAAAGGTGGGTTCAATCTCGGGTCAATTGCATCAAAAAGCACGTGCCTTACCATCTACGCCACTAGAACTGATGATTGACATTCGTCTTTTATAGTATTGACTTCAAAATCACACGTTGGTGGGTGGAGTTTAGTGTAAATAGCCTCTGCCAACAAGGCGGGCTATTTGCACTTAGTGTAAATAGACACTCTGTACATTTTTTCTAAACTGCTGTTTTCTGTTTACTTTCTTGCTTAAAGGGGTCATATGATGCTGCTAAAAAGAACATTATTTAGAATATCTCTTTGGATTTGAGACTTTAGTCTTTGCAACTTTAACAGATCTTCTTTATGCACCAAGAGCTTGTAACACTCCAAAGAGAAAGGAACATTTGAAATCGCATCATATGACCCCTTTAAGAAAAAAGAATGTTCTTAAGCCAAAACTTAAGATGAATTTAAGTTCTTGAAGAGGATCTTCTTAAAAATCATAGTCAGTATAACCTCCAACTTTTCTGACTGTAAATCTACAAAGGGTATGTTTTATGAATGTATTTTTTGTAATTGAGCATAAGAACAATCGTTTTAAATTCAAGCATATAATTACGGCATAATTTTCAGCAATATTCAGCACTGAATCAGCTCAGTAAAGAGAGGGCAAAAAAACAAAGTGCAAATGTAAACAACATTAAAAATTACTATTTAAAATACACAGCACACTATAAAACGCAACGTCTCATCCAGCCAGTCACAATGGAAATAGTGTGTATGCTTATAATTGTCACAAAAACACTGCCTGCGAAGTGTTTTTCTTTTAGTTGATCAGCAAATCTTTGGCAATAACCTCCATACAGTCAGGTAACACCAAAGTCTGTTATTTTCTTCATAAGAAAAGAAAAATATGTTTTTTAAGAAAATATTTGAGAAATTCTTTGTTCAAGAATTGCTTTTAAGAAGCTTTTACGAACTTCTAATTTACTTTAAGAAATTTCTGTCTTTCTGTAAGGGAGCCAGGTTGACCTTGTTCCTCTTGAAGCAGAACCGCACCAATCCAATACCATGTTGTGAGGCATCAGTCTGCACTGTAAACATTTTGTCAAAATCAGGATTTTGAAGAACTTGCTCCTGGCATTATGCATTCTAAGTCATTGAAGGCTTTTTCACAGTCCTCAGTCCATACTACCTTGTTGGACTGGCTCTTTGTTAGGGCCATTGCCCTGGCGTAGAAATTTGGAATAAATATCCTGTACCAACCAACAAGCCCAAGAAAAGCTCTAACCTGTTTCTTTGTCTCAAGCTGCCCTGCTCCTTTAATGGCCTCCACCTTCCCCACCTGAGGTCAGATCACACCGTGACCCAGTACAAAACCAAGGTATTGGGTTTCTGGTTTGGTGAGGGCACATTTATCTGGGTGAATGGTTAGTCCTGCAGCCTTAATGCATAGTGAGAGCAGCTGAGAAGATCGTTGGTGCCTCTCTCCCAACGGGATTAATGTTCCAAGAGTTCTTGACCACCATGTTTGTGCACAAGTGAGTCCTGGAATGCAGCCATCTTCTGTGTTCGTGGTAGGAGCTGAATCACTTAAAAGTACTGGAGTGGATTTCAAGTTTATCGGGTTTGCCTAATTGACATTCCCATTTTAATTATGAAACCACATGCAGCAATGGGAATTTTTCCCATGTCTTTAGCACAGTCAGAAATGGAGTGCCATGAATGGCTACCCATGGGATACCTGCTCCTACCGAAAGTGGATGTGGCATGCAAACATTCTTTCCAGCAAACAAGGCATTTCTTGACATATTCATCAGCTCTAAGAATATGTTGTTTCTGGAGTCTATACTTTGTGCGATGTCCATGATGATTACTAGTATGGCAATCTTGATCATGTTGATGGATGACTGAAGTTCCCGTATGTGATTCTCTGCGTTGTGTATTTAATTTTTCTTCCGTGACAGTTGGCTTGGTAGGGGGTCTAGTTGTCTTTCAGAGGTGGTGGCTTCATACACAGGTGATGAGGTCGGTGCGTATGGGTCTCGGGACAGCCATCAAGTGGTATCTGCACAGAGTAAGAAAGAAAACAAAAGACGACAGAGCAGTATTTGTTGTAAAAGACTGCAAACACTAGGGTTGTATCCTTTGTTCGATCTGAGTCTGCTATTGTTGTTCCTGCTTTCCCTATTTCTTAATTACTGCGACACCTAAAGAACAGTGAGGTAAGGATGGACTAGTGGATGGGGAAGGCCTATGAGGGATTCTTCACCCAGGATTGGCCCCCGAAGCCTGTTGCATTCGGTTCTTTCCTGGGCTCCTCACTGGTCCGTGTGTCCTATCCTATCCCTGTAGGTGGAGGAACAACTTTACAATGTGAAACATGAGTCCAGGTTTTCCTTCCCTGACACAACACTGCAGCTGCTGTAATCAACATCACTTGATGTGGTCCGTGCCACTTAGGCTCTAACGGCTTGTTTCTGAATGACTTTATCATGCAACAAACAACTCCAATTCTGCATTCTCTATGGGAGTTTCTGTTACTTCACTCGTAGGTGCGTATGTAAGCATAACACAATCGTGAGTCATTTCTCCTTCATCCTCTAACACAACTTCAGTCATTGCAGACATCATACATGAGGATGGGTTCGTGACTGACGCACGCTGTAAAACAATGTTCGGGGCTGTGAGGGTTGTTAACCAATTTCCCCAACGAGAGGAGGGGACAGAAGTGACTTTTGCTTGATTCATTAGTGCGGACACTGCACTAGTCTGACACTGTCTGTTAGCCAATTTTGTAGGAATTACTGTAATTTCTGCACCAACGCAATTTCAATTCTCTGTGTGTATGTGCTGTACATGTGGAAGAATTGACAATAAAGCAGACTTGACTTGACTTAATGCGAGTCAGGTCTTCCTTAAGGTGCTCCAGATGCTCTTCCCAGCTTTGGCTGAAGATTATAATGTCATCAAGGTAAGCTGCAGCGTAGTCCTCTGTACCACG
>NW_015542362.1:946286-946582 GCF_001515605.1 Sinocyclocheilus anshuiensis | reverse complement strand
GAAACTTTTTCCTCGTCGAAGCAGAGACCAGGAGACGTTGGGATATGTTTCATACAGAAGTCACTCTTTATTGAGGACTCGAGCGTCGCTGCAGTCATCCAAGTCTGACTAAGGCAGTAATACATTGCAGTTTATATACATTTTAAGGGGGCAGGATAAATTCAGTAGAGGTGGAGACAATCTAAACCATTGCATGCAAATGAAGTACAGGCAATCAGCCCGACACCGGCATTTTCCCAGCCTTGATCTCATCAGCATAACAGTGTCATTCAAATGCATAGGTGCTAATCCAATCA
>NW_015542362.1:934057-946182 GCF_001515605.1 Sinocyclocheilus anshuiensis | reverse complement strand
AGGGCATCTTACGTTTACAGTCTGTCTGTTAGCCAATTTTGTAGGAATTACTGTAATTACTGCACCTGTATCAAGCAAAAAATCAATCTCTTTCTCTTGTATGCTACCTTTCACAAAAATTATTTTGTCATTGAGATGGATTACAGGGGAAATTAAGCACTCACAGTCCTAACAGTTAACACCTGAGCAAGCTGCTCCAACAGTTCGGTGACTTTCACATTGTTCTTGCGTATACATACTCCTAGTACCTTTTTACACTCATCTACAGACCAAGTCTTGTCAGGATGGATCTCATATTTCTGAGTTAGTTCTTGTCTAACTTTCTCAGTGACTATTAGGTTCATTTGCACTCCTATCCCAATCCCACACTCCTTACATGCTGGATTCAGCGGCACCTCCCAGTACCCCTTGCAGTGATCCAGCATGCTCAGGTAATTCGCTCTCCCTAGTCTCTCCACCAGTTCATCCACCCGTGGCATTGGATAAGGATCAAATTTACTAATGGTGTTCAACTTCCTGAAATCTAAGCAGAACCGCAGGGTACCATCTTTCTTCGGTACCAGCACTATGGGACTGCTCCACTCACTTGATGATGGCTCAATAACTCCCAGTTGTTTCATGGTCTGCAATTCCTGTTTCATAACAGATAGAAGTTTCTTTGGCACATGATACACTGGTTGCCGGACAGGTTTGGGGTCCTTGAGGATGATAGCATGGTCGACTAAATCTGTCCTGCCAGGGGTATCCATGAACAACTGATCAGGTTTACATTCCTGGAGCTGATGTCTTTGTTCTTCACTCAGGTGCTGAAAATGTAATTCACTGTCACTGCGACAGGTCGGTAAATATTGTTCTTCCACTTCCTCTTCACACTCTACTGCTCTCACCAGCATAGCCGTGTCATTGCTCTTTTCTGTTTTGCCAGGAGAATGTTGCAGATGCCATTTCTTCAGCATGTTCACATCAAATGTTTGCAGAGGAGGATTTTGTGAGGGGATTTCAATCTGATAGGTCACTGGACCTACCTTATTCTTTATCTGGTACGGGCCTTGCCACTTCGCCAAAAGCTTATTCTCAGATGTTGGAAGCAATAACAGAACTTCTTCACCACGTTCAAAGCTTCGTGATCTAGCTGTTTTGTCGTACCAGTGTTTCTGCTGTACTTGTGATCTTATCAGGTTTTCTCGTGCCAAGGCAGTGCTCTGTTGCCGTTTCTCCCTCATTTTCAGGACATAAGTGAGGATGTTCTTTGTCTTTGGGCTGTCCGCAGCCTCTCTTTCAGGACATCTAGAGGACCTCTCACTTGGTGGGCGTACAGCACTTCAAATGGCGAGAATCCTGTTGAAACCTGGTGTACTTCCTGGTAGGCGAACAGGAGGTATGGCAGCCATTTATCCCAGTCTTTGCCCGAGTCTGAAACAAAGTTTTTTAACATATTCTTTAGAGTCTGATTGAACATTTCAACAAGACCATCAGTCTGAGGGTGATATGGGGTTGGTCTCACACTCTTAATGCCCAAAAGCTGATAAACTTGCTGCAGTGTGCGACTCATAAAGTTAGTGCCTTGGTCTGATAAAAACTCTTTTGGTATGCCAACTTATAAAAACTCTTTTGGTATGCCAACTTGGGAAAAGAATTTCAACAAAGCTGAAGCTATCTGCTTAGCAGTAACATCTCTCAATGGATATGCTTCAGGATATCTTGTGGCATAATCTGAGATTACTATAATAAACCGGTTTCCTGCCTGATTCCCCTCAAGTGGACCAATAACATCTACTCCTATTCTCTCAAAAGGCACATCAATTACAGGCAAAGGTACTAGTGGGACATATGCAGGAATCCGGCCAGTAGCGAGCTGGCATTCAGGGCATGTCTGGCAGTATTCTTTAATGTTTGTGTACATTATAGGCCAATAAAATATTTTAGAGATTCTCAGACATGTTTTCGCAAACCCTAGATGACCGGACCATGGAATGGAATGACCTAACTGCAGTACCTCACTTCTTTGTGCTTTAGGTACAACAAGCTGAAGATCTCCCCCCTTAGTCTGCTTATACAGGAGTCCATGTTTCAACACAAAAGGCTCATCAAGTAAAACATCAGTGTCATCATTCTGCTTAACCTGATCAAAACACGTGGCTAAAGTTGGGTCTTCCCTCTGTAACTGGGCTAGATCATTTGGTATCACAATGTCTGATTCACACAACTCTGGTTCAGCACCCTCCTCCTTAGCCTGTCCCGCAATGTCAGTCATGTCTGCTACCCAACCTCTACGCTGTTGCAACCTGTTGTCTTTTGTTGGACCAGACTCAACCTCAATATCAGCATAACAAAAAGGCATTGTTTGCAAAGCATTATCTGCATCTAGATTGAGTGTTGTCTGAACTGCTTGCTTTGACTGAGCCCTTGTCACTACCCAACACCACTCTGTGTCCTGCAGTAACTCCACCAACTTTGGCATATCAGTGCCAAGTAGGATGGGATAGGGAAGAGTCTCAGCAATTCCCACCTTCGTTAAATATTTCAAGATTCAAGACTTCAATATACACTTTGTAGGCAAAGGAGTGTTGTCACCATGCACACAGCAAACAGTAACAGTCTCAGTGTCACTCCAGTCCTGTCTGGGCACATACCTGCTCTGCACTAGCGTATATGTACATCCAGTGTCCACCAAGGCTAAAACTGGTCTACCATTTAACAAGACAGACCTAACTGGCTGTGAATTGCATTTCATGGGGGATGACTCAACTGAACGGGGAACATAACAAAGGCTAGCGGTTTTAGGTTTCTTCAAGGGGCAAAGAGGTCTAGTACTGGCTGACCACAATGAAAACAGACAACATCCTCCTTAGCTACACTCTAAGATGTTGCATGAGGAGTAGTGTCTTTACTCTGTGTGAGTTTAAGGACTCTAGCTTGAGAGTTTGAACAATCCCCAGACCCCTCAGACTTACCTCTGGCCACAGGAAGGATTCCTGCATAGTAAACATTTCCTGCTCCTTTACGGGCTGTGATATATGCCTCGGCCAGTCTGGCAGCTTCAGCAGCAGTCGTTGGATCACGCTCCTTGACCCAAGTCCTCACGTCTGGGTACAAGACATGAAGGAACTGCTCCAGAACAATGGCCTCCATATTATCCTCTTTAGTGCTGCTGGAGTAGCGGACCCACTTGCAAAACAAGTCTTTCAGTCGGGTGTAAATTTCTTGTGGTGACTCATCAGCAGGGGTATTCAGGTTATGGAATCTCAGTCTATATGTCTCTGCATTGATCTCATACTTTTTCAGTATTGCTGTCTTAACAAAATCATAGTCTTGTGTATGTGAAGGGTCCATTGCAATAAATGCAGATCTGGCCTTACCAGTGAGCAACGGTATGAGGTGGATGGCCCAGTCTTCTTTAGGCCACTGGTACAGCTCTGCCAGTCTCTCAAACGTCAGCAAATAGTTCTCAATGTCATCCGAGTCCTCAAGTCTCGCTAGATGCGGCTCCTGGTCTATCACCCTTGGTGCTGGTTTGTCAGATACTGCTCCAAGACGCATACGTTTCATGTCAAGTTGCATCTGCGTGACGTGGTGACTGAGCACTTTAAAATGTTGTTCTCGTCGGACTGTCTCACTCTCTTGTCGATCGTCTCGATCCTTCTGATACTCCATAAAGGACTTGAACATCTGCGCCAGAGCCGTAATAGCAGTATCAGCTCCAGCCCTGGATCTGGATCCCCCTCGATTTCACTCTGGTCCACATCAGGTCTAGTGTTCTTATCAGGCTGACTCGATAACTTCGGTGGCATTACAAAAAAAACCCAAGAATGTCCACGTCACCTAAGCGGTACATAAAAACTTCTGACACCTACTGTAAGGGAGCCAGTTGTGTGTCAACTGCAGAAAAAGGGCCCCAAAGATGTTTTGAACAGCATAATCACCGCTGCTCCAAATGTACCGGCAGATGGAGGCGTAAAAATGAGGTGACGTGACAATGGAGTCAAAAGTTCAGAATGTTTATTCCCAGGAGTGCAAAAATGAAGGATTCCCACTGGTGTGTCAAAGGTATTTAAAATGAAAGTTACAAAAAAAAACTGTTCAAACAAACATTTGGCTATGTCAAACTAATTGACCCAGAAGACAGCAATTTCACTCCAAAACATCCCACAACTCACTCTACGGGTCTCCAAACAAATCTGAGAGGCCATCTTAAAAAGACAAAGCCCCTCCTACTTGGAGGTCATTTTAATTAAAGGTAATAAAGAAACTTAAGAACAACTAATAAATGTACTTTAACAGCAACAAAGAAGTAAACTGTAAAGTAAACTGTTACACAAAACAGAAATTAGAAACAAAACAAACTCAATTAATTATTAATGCTTAACAATGCTCAACCAAGAATTAAGCAGATCACCAACCTCCCCCCTTAAACATGAGAACAATAAACTGTGCCATCTATTGGCGGGAATGGGTTCTTCAAAATGGTGGGCATTTACTATGACTGGGTTTTTACTGTTTAGGATGGTAAAATGTTCCTGTACGTAAGTATGACTATTTATAATATGCAAGCTGTTATATAGAAACAATAAACATTTAACATGATCGCCGGTCTTGCTTTACTTCTTAACACAACACAACACCATAAATCAACATAGTACAATTTATGAATCATTAAATGTCGAACTGAGGAAGAAATTACATTAGGAGGACAGGAACAACATCACATAACACATGATCAACGACATAAATATATCTGTGCTAACTGGTCTTCAATTTGCGCAAAACAGATTATCGTATGCATGTATGTTCACAGTCCCGTGTCAAAGTAAGAGTCCTTTTCATAATAAGAGTCTCTAGTCACAGAGCCCCACTGTGACACTTTCCTATAAAAAGATTTTCATGAATCCGGTCCTTGAGGTTGCTGCGGTTGTAAGTAGTTGGCACATTTGACATGATGCATAATAGTCATAACTGGTCATTGTCTGATTTGGATTAAGTTATAGTTTGAAAGGAAAAGTTTGCAAAAGCGACTGAGCAGATTTTGTCGTCCTCTGTTTTATTGTGTTTCACCATTGTCCTGTTTATTTTGGATGTGATAATGGAGGCCATGAACACAATTGCAAATCGAAATCAGATGTTGTCAGGGTGATAGCATTCCTCACAATTAATTTCTGTCTGACTGTTAATTAGCAGCAGAATTCTGTAATTAATGACAGAATAAAAACTCATAGCAGGCCAGAGGGGTTTGGCTCACTCAATGGAAGTCACCGGAAAAACAAAATGAAGGCCAGGGTTTCTTGTGTCTGATCTGGGGACTGTATTAATAATGAATGCAATAAATCATATAATTAAAAGCAAAATACAAAAAGCAGACCCTGGTAAGATCATGCTTTTCAGTCAGATAATAGCAGTATTTTTCTGGACGTGTTGTTTTGATTCTGTGTACAGAAAAGTTATAGCTAGGATCAAGTTTGTTCCCACAGGTCAAGTTTTAATCTTTTGTTGATCTGTAGGGATTTAAAAAAGAAAGCTGCCCTGAGTACCATTAGAATTTACTGGAAAGCCTGCAAACGTGCATTGTCCTGATGTCTAAACGGTGCTTAATAACAAGACTAAAGGTCGTTTCATCTGAACTGACCTCCTGCTACTATTGCTTGAAAGTAAAACATAGGCGACGTGGATGAACGAGTACAAAGAAAAGATGAATGACACCATTTGTGAAGATCTGTGTTGGGATTTGTTTGACTTTAGCATTCCAGTGGTGTTATAATGACCTGACATTTTATCCAGTGTCACATTCTGGGTTAACCTGGCCAGTGTAATACATCACCATAGATGCAGAAACCATAATACATCTCAGCTGGTGTGTGACAAGGACCGGTTGTCAGATGTCAGAGGTCAAGGATAGTTGAGGAAGAGACACTGTTTTATTTCCTCAAATCGGGGCTCATAAATATTTACCTTCAGCAGAACGCCCTAGATTCCACATGTGAGCCCCTAGACAAACATAAATCTATCCATGAAAAAAAAAACTTCCATGAAAGAGGAAAATAGAAGGAATCTGGGAAATGTTGGCTAGGTACTGAGTGAGGAAATGTTGCAATTGTGTTTGACCTCCTTCTGCTCCCACTGTGTCTGTCTCTTTCCCCCTCCTTTTCATCCCCCTGCAACCCTGTGACCAATAATACCCCCCATATGGTCTCTAGAGTCAATAAAAATGTACTCTCGCTACATTTAGTACCTGTAAAGCAGAATGTGTTGTTTTGTCTGTGCATATGTATGCATATAATTGTTCATGCTTTTGTGCATGAGTGTCTTGCGCACAATAACATGCATTTGGTTTTAAACCAAGAGACGTGTCAGTACATGATATATTAGATGGGAAGATTGGAGGGCCGCAGTGAGACTGAAGACATTTATCAGACATGGTGACAGGCAGACTTCCAGTAAACAACTCTACAGTCTAATACCTCTCCAAGTCTGAAACCCAATACGTCTCCAACTCTTGATTCTAGTATTTCCCAAGCACAATCCTTCCAGCTCTACAGCTGTAGACACCTTCATATTTAGTATTGGCCTGTATCGCTTTATGTAGCTTCATAGGACTACAATCAAATTATCACTTTAATTTCACTCACTGCTGTGGCAATTGTTCAGATGTATTTGAAAGAGGTCTCTTATGCTCACCAAGGCTGCATTTATTTAAACCAAAAATACAGTAAAAACAATACTGTTGTGAAATATTATTATAGTGCAAAATTATAGTTTTAAATTTTTATATATTTAAATGTAGCCTAATATATTCCTGTGATGGCAAAGCTGAAATTTTTAGCAGCCATTACTCCAGTCTTCAGTATCACATGATTTTTGTAAATAATATTCTAATTTGGTGCTCAAGAAAAATTTCATATTATTATCAGTGTTAAAAACAGTTTCTAATATTTTAGTGGATTTTTTTCAGAATTCTTTGATGAATAGAAAGTTCAAAAGAACAGCATTTATTTGAAATAGAAATCGTTTGTAACACTGATGTATAACCATGTTTTCAGTATATTGCACAAGTAAATGGATTCACTGTGCATGGGTATTCGGCTGAGTAGTGCAGTTTCATAAATCCTTTGTAAAATTTTTGATTGGGTTGGAAGTGTTTATGTGGCCATTGAGCTGTGGTGCTTATGTGGGAGATGCAGGTTGAAGTCTAGTCTGTTTTGTGTACTTAAACTGTTTCTTCTTTCTTCTACTGCCTCTTCTCCTTTTTTTTATATTTTGTGTCTCCTCCTTTTTTTCCTCTCTCTCCATTAGTATCTCTGATCTCTTCCATACCACACATCAGACAAAAGGTGAATATTCCATTTCACAAATCCAAGAAGGGTTCAGAGCTCTCCCAGGCCTCAACATTTTTTCTTATTCTTCATTTTTCATGCCTCTTTACTGTCCAAACCTCCATGCCACATGGCCAATTCCTGTCTTTTGTCTTATTTTTTCCATCTTTATTTCACAATGAAACTGGTTTCCTACCAGCCTTGATATCTTAGAGCCAGCAATGAAGTCAGAAGAGATGCTGTAATGCATGTTTGGCTTCAGGGATTATTTCTGCTGCAGTGCAGAGCCAACCTCGGCTTCAGCAAACAATCTGGAAAAAGGTTTTAGTGTAGTTTTATCATTCCAAGTCCTCATATGTTCTATAAAGTGTGAAACTGATGACTATCTGTTGGTGTCTTAAACCCCAACCACTTTTCTGTTCTTGAGTGTTTGTTCCTCATGTTTATATAGAGTTAGTATTTTATATTAATTACATTATACTTGTCAGCTGTTTTCATTTCATTCGTAATTTGATTTTTCATAGTTTGAACTCTGTTTTGGATGGTCATCCTTCTTAATCCTAGCTGGGCTGGACTGTTTCATAAGTGTTTCATCAGCCTGTTCTAGGCCACTGATTTTGTGTTAGACCTGTACTGTTGAGATCATGGCATCATCTGGTTGTTTAATGTATTTAATGTCTATTGCACATATTGTTAAACCTTGCCCATGTAAGACACATTGCCATGATGCTACAGTGTTTGTTGTGAGTGGTTTTTATGGTGGTTTAGGTGTTTTGTAGTCTTATTTGATTTTTTTCAGAATTCTTTGATGAATAGAAAGTTCAAAAGAACAGCATTTATTTGAAATAGAAATCGTTTGTAACACTGATGTATAACCATGTTTTCAGTATATTGCACAAGTAAATGGATTCACTGTGCATGGGTATTCGGCTGAGTAGTGCAGTTTCATAAATCCTTTGTAAAATTTTTGATTGGGTTGGAAGTGTTTATGTGGCCATTGAGCTGTGGTGCTTATGTGGGAGATGCAGGTTGAAGTCTAGTCTGTTTTGTGTACTTAAACTGTTTCTTCTTTCTTCTACTGCCTCTTCTCCTTTTTTTTATATTTTGTGTCTCCTCCTTTTTTTCCTCTCTCTCCATTAGTATCTCTGATCTCTTCCATACCACACATCAGACAAAAGGTGAATATTCCATTTCACAAATCCAAGAAGGGTTCAGAGCTCTCCCAGGCCTCAACATTTTTTCTTATTCTTCATTTTTCATGCCTCTTTACTGTCCAAACCTCCATGCCACATGGCCAATTCCTGTCTTTTGTCTTATTTTTTCCATCTTTATTTCACAATGAAACTGGTTTCCTACCAGCCTTGATATCTTAGAGCCAGCAATGAAGTCAGAAGAGATGCTGTAATGCATGTTTGGCTTCAGGGATTATTTCTGCTGCAGTGCAGAGCCAACCTCGGCTTCAGCAAACAATCTGGAAAAAGGTTTTAGTGTAGTTTTATCATTCCAAGTCCTCATATGTTCTATAAAGTGTGAAACTGATGACTATCTGTTGGTGTCTTAAACCCCAACCACTTTTCTGTTCTTGAGTGTTTGTTCCTCATGTTTATATAGAGTTAGTATTTTATATTAATTACATTATACTTGTCAGCTGTTTTCATTTCATTCGTAATTTGATTTTTCATAGTTTGAACTCTGTTTTGGATGGTCATCCTTCTTAATCCTAGCTGGGCTGGACTGTTTCATAAGTGTTTCATCAGCCTGTTCTAGGCCACTGATTTTGTGTTAGACCTGTACTGTTGAGATCATGGCATCATCTGGTTGTTTAATGTATTTAATGTCTATTGCACATATTGTTAAACCTTGCCCATGTAAGACACATTGCCATGATGCTACAGTGTTTGTTGTGAGTGGTTTTTATGGTGGTTTAGGTGTTTTGTAGTCTTATTTGATAAGTCTTTCATATTTAGAGCACACATGGCTTGTCAAAGTTTTTTTCATTTATTTTGTCATCAAACAAAAGCCATAACTGTGATCACTTAGAAAGTTAATAGTAACTGTCCATAGCACAGATGTTTTGGTATAAATTATGCACCAAAGTTGGATATTAAGACTTAGGGGATAGTTTAAATGAAATATAATTACTGTATGAGAAATTATACTTGCTTTAGACTTACAGCAGCAAGCACCATTAGGACACATCTAGTATGCTTTCCATTCAACAGTATTATCAGCTTATATAGCTGTGTTTATGAAAATGACTGGCTTTACATTACTGTTATATGTATGATATGTGCATGTACAGTACAATACATACTGTATATGTCTGCTTATGTACTTCTAATAAAGATACTCAAAACATAATTTCTTTTTCCAGATAAAAGCAGATTGTTGCTTAACTCCTGGTGTGCTCTGCTCCTGGATTGTTTTGGCCAAAAAGAGCAGATGCCTCTGGATCTCAAGGGACACAAAGGTTCAGAGTCAATTGGATTCACCTCAGTATTTTAAACTACATCAGATTAAAGTGAAGATTTTAGTTCCAGGAAGACAGGCATGTGAAGATTCCTAAATGAGGTCTCTTGGTCATTGAGACATTGCATTGTTATGCTGACCTCGCATCCGTTTTGCACTTGCAGTGGCGATGAGTAATAGTTAAATATTGTAAGTGACTGCTGGTCTGAGGTCAGTGGCTCCTATCTATAACAGCTTAGTTCCTCAGTGACAAATTAAGAATTCCTCAGCCTGCCACTGTGTGGTAAACTGTGTTGATTAATGCCTTTGGGAAAAAGGAGGCAAGTTTATAGGTTGTAGAAACTGTGATCTTGTAAAGTTACTGTTACTTTGGGTCATAAATAGACACTTGTGCATACGAGAGGCATGTGCATGACATTGAATTTGCTTGTTAGGAATCGTGTGTGTGTGTGTTGACTGTAAACTGGCTGCAATTAGGGCCACCAGCAGGTGGGGGTGACAAATGGGATCTTGTGAAAAGAGTCAGTAGCTGAACCTAACGAACCTTGCAAGCATTCCTCCCCCATCTCTCTTATTTCCCCCTTGCCAATTGCAGAGTAGCTCACTGTGTCAGTGTATCCAGCTATAAAAACAGATTTACAGTATTTGTGTTGTGTAAAATGACTACCCCATGCTGGCCGAACAAACCTGTTTAATTTTGTTCTGATTCCATTCTTGAGAATGACCTGTGAGTGAGTGTCATGTCGGATCGGGATGCTGTAATGGTTATTCCGCCCTCTATTTCTCCTTCACTGCCATTAAAAATCCCATTGGAAATGTTTTATGATACCTGGTTTGGCTTTAAAGGCTTACTCTGAAAGTACAACCCTATTTTTCTCTCTCTTTATGACCTATTACTTTGTTTTCTGTCAGCTTCACTATGTTTCTCCCTCTTCACCTCTCCCAACAGCTGTCATGTCATTATTTCCTGCCTTTCTTCATATAGCAGTGGCCTTTTTAGTGTGAATGAATCAATTGTGCTTGTAGGTTGAGTGTGAGTGTTGCATCCTGTCCCCCTTCATGTCTGTCCATCAGAGCATATGCTTTTAGGAGCCTCCCCTCTCTGTAAAGAACGTGTTGTCACTCACTGCAAATAGGCGTCTTTGCTACTGAACCTCATACCCTTTGCTACATGTTAACCTACAACAGAGAAAGATGGAGCACTTGTAAAAAAAGAATATGGGAAAAATGTAAAACTTAATGTGGTCTTGCCATTGTTTTGCTGGTAGATGCTAGAGCTACATACTTTGTAGTGTCTTTCACCATTGATTGCCATTCAAAAGTAGCCCAAATTGAAGTTGAATTTTTGAATTATTATTATTTTTTTTTAAATTGAACATATGGTGAATTCAGGTTAATTGGGAATTTTTTTCCAGTCATCTCGATCTCAATATAACACATTGAATTAGACGTGAAAGTTGAAAGTGTCATAGTATTTAAATAGCCTAGTGTTGTCATATAAAATGTACTCCAACAATCATTGTTTTATCAGCAGCTTTGATTAACAGCTTGAGTTACATTAATGTGTAACAATTACTTTTTTCCAGAATCCAGATCTTAGCTGAGATGAAAACAGGAAATCTTTTGTCACAATGACACAAAGCATAACAATTGCATTTGAGGTTGACCTCATGTTTAAACCCAGAACAAAGGGGAAAGGATGAAATCCATATAAACATGCACAGTGAAATTTCTGTGGCTGAAAACAGGAGAATGTGGTGTACCAATGGTAGCATGAATGGTGATGTCATTTAGAAAGGTTATTTATAAGGTGCATCTGTTGCATCCTGTGGTTTGCAGATGTGGATTATTGTTTATTACCAAAATCTAACATACGCACACATTTGGGTTAAGGTAGGATAATTTTCTCTAATATTTTTAAAAGCTGCTACCCATGCGGTGTAAGAATTTGTAAATTTTGTATTGTTTTTGGATCTAAATAGCATCTACACACTGTTTTCTGACCTGCAGTCCTGCTTTTAGAATACAGTGAGTGTTTTAAAGTGTCTTTTACAAGAAGCCCAACATAGCGTGATGAAGTTGTTTATTCTCTGTTCAGTATAAATCTAGTGGGGCCTGTAATGTGGTTGGACTCTAGAATTAGCCAGTGTCTATTCACTTTGGTTTTCAAACATCTTTAGACATGTAAATTATGATAAATGTTATCAAATATAAATATAAAAAAGTTTTATTGCACAAAACGATTTATGCAGGGCTCACAAAATCGCTAGCCCGACGTCACGGGGCTATTGTGTTTTCCAGTCGGGCTACCAAAATGTATCACCACTCTGCCCGACGGGCTATCTTAAATAC
>NW_015542362.1:878067-933528 GCF_001515605.1 Sinocyclocheilus anshuiensis | reverse complement strand
ATAAAGAATATCTCTTTGGTTTTGAGACTTTAGTCTTTGCAACTTCAGGGATCTTATCTATGCACAATCAGCTTGTATCACTTCAAAGAGAAAGGAAAACTTGAAATCGCATCATATGACCCCTTTAACGAGAATTAGGCTACCGAACATGAATAGGCTAAAATATGCAAGCAGACACTGTCAAAACGGCAATCAAGAAATGACCGATACCCTCGAAACAACACATGCATGATTTTCAATGTCAGCAGTCAGAATAATCCAATTTAAATGCAAAAAGTGCCCAATAGGCTGTGTAACGGCCCCTGACGGTTTTCTTCTGATTAAAAGAATCACGCTTCAACTGATGTCTTAACGTTTAATGTCTTCTTTTCAAAGAGTATAAGTATCGGCGTCATCGCCATCTTGATCCTATTTCGACATCACTTGAATATCGTGACACCCTTTGGATATCAACATCTTGACATCTTTACATCATGACACCGTGAAAAACTGAAACAAATAAAATTACCTTCAGATACATAACCTGTGAGTGTGTTTCTGTTTTTACCGCAGTTTAACCAAGTCTGCTTCTTACTGAACCAATATCAATACACACAGTACATTAACTTTGCAAATTAACAGATGAAATCCAAAGAATAAACAACATACCGTGTGCGCCTTCTAATCAGAAATCCAGGAGACATTAGAGGACATTTATGTAGGCATTCCTTCTAACAAATAATCTTACAATCGATCAGCTCTTAGCATTTGTGCATTTCTTTGTGGATCTGATACTCACATGGCTAGATCACGTGACAAATTCAACTAACGTTACACATATTTCACCTGCAGGTGTCACTATTACCCAGTATTTATAATACTCAAATACAATTTCCAAATGAACATTCATAATACATTACACACCATTTGTGAACTAAATACCTTTTCACAAAATAAATGACTGAAATACTTAAAAGAAAATACAACCTTTTCTGCGACAGCTACACTGCCACCAAAATTACAAAGATTTGTGTTCTGATCAGAATCAAATAAATCTGGTAATTTTTCTATAAGCTGACACTTAACCTTTGAACACCTTTCAATACCTTTGTAACAAGAATTATTTTAATTTTACTTGATTCTTCTTGACCAACTCTTATTTAGATGGTGAGATATCTATTTTGCATTATTCAGTCATTGTTTAGGAATTGTTCTCAACTATTATCACCAATTTTTGAACTGGACGCTCAAGGAAAGATGTTTGCGTCAAGCGTTCAAAATACATTTAAGGCAATTTATGACCCATTTTAAGAGCTGCACAAGTATGACATCAAAATACCATACAGACGGTTCCGTTATGCTTTCAAAATGCTCTCGAGGTATTTTGATGTCATACACCGATCGGTCTGCACTCGCAAACAAAGCCAAAACCTAGATATTTTAGGCAATATAGAAATCCTGGCCAGGACGCGTCCTGGGAAAATGGCACGCATGGTCACCCTATTTAAACTCCTATCTGATTTTCTATATTTAAAAAAAAAAAAGGTATTTTTTTTTATTTGGGCTAGTTAAATTAATTTTCGGGCTACCAAAATCTGAAGTGTACCTGCCCGAAGGGCTACCAGGGATTTTGAAATTTTGCGAGCCCTGATGCTACATAAAAACATTTCCATTGTCAAAAAATACATATTGCTTCAGTTGGGTTTGACTTTTACAACTTCACCAGAAATTTTAAATAAGCTAACCTTCAACCATCTGACATGCTAAAAACATTCTAGCACTGTAAACCTCCTCATTCCCCTTCCTAGTTCACTCTCTCTTCTTACTCACATCCTTTCTTTGGACTGTAAGTTCTTGTCCATCTGTTGGGTTGAAGGCCTTTTTTCCCCCCTCTTTCTCTTTTCCTTTATTGTGGGTTTCCGGGAGGATGAGAGTTTTAACTTATTGCCTCAGAGTTATGAGACATGCAGCAGGCAAACAGCAATCCAAATTAACACCAATACTGGACTTAGCCGCTGAACTTGTGAACTTCTTATTTTAAAAACTGTAAAAATAGCTAAAGTTTCCAGTTTCTACCACATGATTATCAAAGAGCTTATCCTGACAGAACCTGATATATAACAGAGCTGCACATTCACCATTAAACACATGCTAATGTTCATATGTTAGATGTTGACTTTGGAATATTTTAAAAGGAACTTTTAAAAAGACATTAGAGAATGTTATAACGTTAACACATATCATTTACATTACATGAATGCATTTGGCTTTTATCTGAAGCAACTTACAATTTGCAACAAAAGCAATTTGTCACAATGCCAGGTTTATTAGAAATCTAGATCAGGAAACAAGGTGAAATGCTGAATTTTTGTGTCTCTGTGCCTTAAGGTTGTGTAGTTGATAAAGGTGCATTTTCAGCTGCTTCAAATCGCATACAGATATAAAAAAATAAAGTTTCATCAAGTTTTATCATTATGGGATAATTTTATAGTTGGCTTTTTACAGTTGTGCTAACAGTTCAGACATTAGCTTAAACTTTTATGAAGTGTTGCTTTACTATACTTTAACCAGAAGCTTTCCACAGTGCAATTGGGTGGTTTTCAGTTTAGTTCGATTGGTGTAATTTAGCAGGCAATGTAATATATTTTAGGCACTAAAGTGTACTGAAGGTGACAAAATACAGCATTAGCTAGCTATTTGTAACATAAACATAATGTCTGTGAACACTTTCATTAAACCAGGTCAGTGCAAAATGTCTGGTAGAATGTATTTGCAAGCAATTCGACTTTCCAATGAAGATGTTTCACCACCCATCTCAATGACTTCATCGGCTGTTGGATGCTGGGGAATTCCAGCCATCAGACAGTTCCTAAAAGCCATTTGGATCAGCGACAAATCGTCTTCAATAGATACATTAAAACATCAGGGCATGTGTGGAAATTTAATAACGAGTTGCTTAAAAAAAAAAACATTCCCAGCACTTTTTTGAGAAAGGAAACCCACCATCTTTCCCGCTCTCTGATTTCTCTCTCAATCTAACATATTCCATCTATCCATCTGTATGTCTGTTTCTCTCACTTGAGCACAGATGCACTTTTTTTTCATTGGTTTTGGTTGTATGTATTCCTGTCTTACATTCTTTTTCGCCATCTGTCTGTTTAGTTCTCTCTTCCTGTCTCAGATTCACTGTCAGTCTCTCTTTGTTTATTTCAGTTCTTCTTACATAAATTCCACCATCTGCTTGACTGTTTGTGTCTTGGTGTTTGCTAGCTTTTTTTCTCTCTCTGACTTTTTGCCCTGTACCCAACTGCTCGTCTTTTTGGGCCTAGTGTTCCAGAGCGGATGGCCACCCATCAGCACCAGTTTATAGAAACTGTCTCCCCTCATCAAAACTCAGAATAGCATTGCAACTGTTTCAGAAGCAGCTGGGTGTTATTTGCATGAAAAATGACCTAATGTGAAATATTAGAAATTATGCCAAGGGTACTGGGAGGAAGGCTCAGATGAAACCTCTTTTACTCTTGCATATTACATGTTATGTAACTAGTCAAACAAAACGGTGGTTGTCTGACTAGCCACTTGAGCCGTCAGCTTAATGATGGACCAGAGTCTGTCACTAATATAAACAACACCTGCGAAGGGAAATTTGTTAGATGTGGGTTTTGTTAAATCGACCAGACAGTCTGTCAAGATGACTTCTGGCAGTAGGTACCATTGAAGAAATGAATGCGAGATGGACTGACAGAGGAGAAATTAGGTGACTGCTTTTAAAAATGATGGAAGAAGTGTCCTATTACCTTAATTTAATCTCAAACTGAGGTCCAAACAAAGTGGGTTTTCTCCACTTTGACAAAGTTAAGATGTCTGGCTGACTTGTACAGAGCAGCTATTGATAAAGAGTGTCTGGGTTGTTCCTCCTTCCACAAGTGAAATGTCTTTGATATTTTACATGAGCTTATGTGGGGAGGTTTTTAAGCATTTCAGCCAAAATTGTTCCAGTGAAAAACACATCAGTTACTTTTCTAAATAGCCTGAGAAATACTCTAGGAATTTAACGAATCCTGTCTTAACCTCCAAAACATACTGTATGTGTTATTTAAGCAATGTAAAGTTAGTGTTGGGGAGTCTTTCAGTTGAGTAACATGCTATCTGACACAGCATCTTATGACAAGGGTTTGTGTCTAGTGTTTGATGAATCTGTTGGGCCGATTTAATTGTGGCATGTATACCACAAAAAGGTCCATTTAATGTGGCATAAATGAATTTCCAGAGAAATCACAGTCATGGGAAACAGTTTATTGTGTCATTAAACATTTTTTTTATGTTTGAAACAAACTGAAACAAACATTTAAAAGTATGAATCACTACTACTAATCACTAAGGATTGAAAGTTCTGAAAGAAGCTGAAAGTTACTTCAAATAAATGTGGAGAAAACAAGACGCACACTGATTAGCATGACAACAGCAAAGAGAAAAGGTGGATCTAATGTTGCATTTCATTTTGAAACCGAGGTGGAGGTGGCTATTGGAGGTGGAGGATGATTTCATGAAATCATTGCTATCAAGCTCTCTTTTTACCTTTTTCTTTTACTTTTTTCTCATTCTCAGCTTGTCCATCTGGCACATATAAACCTGAAGCAGTTACTGGAGGTGTGAGTACCTGCCTTCCTTGCCCCGGCCCTCATCACACATCCAGACCTGGGAGTACAGATGTATCAGACTGTGTGTGTATGGAAGGCTACAGACCACACAACAACATATGCCAAGGTGCTGATCTATCTGCTTTATATCTATAAACATCTCTGCTAACATTTCTGTTTATAGATAAGTGTCTGTATTTCAAGCACTAAATTTAATCTTTCTTGTTGTCCCTACTGCAGCGGTGGTCTGTCCGGTTCTCTCTCCTCCAGAGAATGGCTTCTTCATCCAGAATGTGTGTAATAATCAGTTTAACTCTGCATGTGGGGTGCGCTGTCTCACAGGCTTTGACCTGCAGGGAGACGGAATCAGACTCTGTCAGCCAGATGGGACCTGGTCAGGAGTTCAGCCGAGCTGCAGAGGTAAGGCACACCTGGATTTTATGACATCACAGGTCCTGGAAAGGGGACACAAACTGATTTATTCATTACAAGAACCAGAAGCAGAGAGTGCTACATGGATGTCTTTATATAGCCACTGGTGCTCATTGGAGGTAAACATCAAATAATGTTCACCAAATAAATCATCACCAGGTGTCCTGAAGAAGGCTGTTTTGCCGAAACGCATAGATCTACTTTTAACTAGTTGCAATGATTTAAGCCAAGTTCATTAAAGCTTTTTTATCTTACCACGTGAGTGCCTTGGAAGTATTTCGTCTACATAATCTGATTTATTCATTGTTTTTTTCTTTTCCTTTTGTTTCACTTTTTCTTTCGTTAGCTTGCCCACTCCCAACTCTAGTGTCATTTTTTTGCCTCTAATTCCATCTAAGTGAAAAACATATTGGTTTTATTGTCAGTTTATGTGTTACAGAATTGGAAGCTCAAAGGGCCTTTAGTCACCCCATATGTTTCATCACCCCCAGAAACGCTTATATACTGCAGCCTTTGAGTATGTATGCGTGTGTGCAGAGGGGCTCATAAAGCCATTTCTCTGCCTGTCGGCCTGCTGCACTCTGAGTTCATGTGTGTTTAGATAGCTAGAAAGTAAACTCTAATGCTTTGCCAACTATGTGAGTGCTTACACACTTGAACAAATGAATACAATATGTATATGCCCAAACCAAATCACAGGCTCAGACAGATGCATGTATGCAAGTTGACCTGTTAAGAGTTCCTTCTCTTGTGACCTCAGGCCTGAAATAACAATATTTTGGTTTTTCTTTGTATGGAAATAAATTACAGGTCTCAAAGTCCCAACCACAGACTTAGCTACACAGGCAGCTACCAGCCACCCTCTTCTCAAGCATTTTCTCTTTTCCCTCCCGTTTGCTCTTAAAATCTCTCTTCTTCTCTAGTCTGTCCATCTTTTCCATTTTTGTTTCTCCCAGCTGTCCATTTTAGCTCAGTGTCGTTTCATGGATTAATTTAAATGCAGCAAAGTTTTAATAACATAGGACCAAACCTTCTGTGCGATGCTCTAACCCCTGTCTGGTGTGTGTGGTATTTCCCCATAGTTCGCTCTTGCCCAGATCTCTCTCCGCTGCGTCATGGAGTACTGAACTGCAGTGAGCGGACCACCCCCTATAGGCTGGAGTGTTTGGTGCGCTGTGAACAGGGCTATAGGCTGCAGGGCAGAGCTAGACTCACCTGTCTGGCCAACTCGCAGTGGAGTGGACCACAGCCCCGGTGTGTTGGTAAGATTGCAGTTCTATGTGTGTTTATGTAGGGATAAAAGGGCTGCAAATTGATGGAAAAATTTAAAAACCTACTTTGTAGTGACCTACCTGAAGAGAAAACAGATTCATGAAGGGACTACAAGCTGTACAGGTTAAAGCAATAATAACGGCTCTATCTGACCCTATGGACCAACCGCAGTACAAACCAGGGTTTTTCAAACCACAGTTTTCCCTTCAGAAAACATTTGTAATGCGCCTCCAATCCAATTATCACAAAAAAGCTTTGTGCTTTGTTACTTCTGAAACAAAGCCTCAGCATTCAAATCCTGTACATTTTATCACAAAATTAAAGCAATAAATGCCATTTTGACATTCTTAAATGTGGCATGACAGATAACTGTAGCGGTTTCAGTTCAAGCGGCAACACAGAGCGCCACTTTATTACAAGTTATAGTGCGAAATAAACAAATGAACATTAGAAGGTATGTTAAAAGAAAAAGTACAGCTTCACTCAAATAGCTCAATCAGCGTTTCAACCGAAAGAAAGACATCAAATAAAACAGCTTGTGAACAATGTCAATTAACGTTTCGTTTACCTCAGTAAAGTTATCCAGTGTTCACAGTTTGTTATTTAGCTATAAAAACACTAGAGGGAGCAGTTTATTATATATGTATGTTTAAATAAATCTGTCATGAAGACAAGTTTTTACGAAAACTACCTTATGTGCAATTGAGTTGTATACAAACGTTTTTATTTGAGTGTGATTATTTCTGAAAATAAAAACTCTCTTTAACTGGTAGTTGGGCAGAATTAGTACACAGCAAGACTCATCGTCCTGCCAAATTTAAACTGTAATCACATATATTTTTGTGTAGTCAGCTACACAAAGTCAGCTGTGGCAGCCACTTAGCCAGTTTTCACCCACAAACCTACAGACAGAGCTGGGTAGATTACTTACAAACTGTAATTCTTTACTGATTACAAATTACATGACAAAACTTTTAGTTAGTAGTGTATTGCATTACATTACACATTTTAGGTAATATATTCAGACTACTTTTTGATTACTTTTAGATGACTTTTAACCTAACTCGTTTATGACATTGATTTAAACAGTTAAATCTTGTACCATATTGATATAAAAATACAAAGAGAAAGAAAATATATTCCATTCATTGTTATTAACAACAAGAAGTGCATTAAACACTACATTACGTCAAGGTTTCCCAAACTGGGGTTCGTAAAGGAACTGCAGGGGGTTTGTGAGTTTAATTAAAAGCTAATAATTCATAAAAATGTCAAATTAAAATGAATAATTTTAAAATAACATCAATCAATTAGAACACTTACTAAAAAATTAAATATTTTATTTGTTTACCTCCATGTCATGTGTAGGTTATTTTAGAAAGGAACATTTAAAAGATGAAAAAGAGGAATTAAGGAGAATCAATAAATTACAAATAATTTATTGCTCTTATGTGAATAATATGCAATTATGTAATCAATAAAACTGTAACTAGTCTGATTATGAGTATTTAATATATTTTATATAATTTAATCTAATTACAAGTAGTTAGTTTTGGAATCTGATTACCTAATCCAGATTACATGTAATCAGTTACTACCCAGCTCGGCCTATAGACACCTTATGCTTGGCTTCCCATATAAAAGCAAAAGGCATCTGTGAGAATGGCAAGTCAAAATACTCTTTTATAGCTTTTAACAATTTGCTTCTTAAATAACTGTATGTTTTTTGATCTGTCCGTCCCTACCTACTGTCAGTCAGCATTGCTTTGCTCTTCTCGATTTCTTCGATCTTTGTAGTTGGATTGTTTGGACTGATTTTCCAGCAATGCCTTTGGCCCATTTAAGTTGTATGACATGTTTTCTTGTCTTCACTGTAATTCTTTCACTCGATTTTTTCTGTGCTCATCATTCTCTCTTGCTTTGGCAGTACAGGGTGATCCAGATGTCAGACTGAAAATCATTTGCTTGTGCGAGTATGCGTGTGTTGAGGTTGTTTCCAAGAATGTCAAGCAGTGTGGTCAACAACCGCTCTTACATTTCCCTTTCTGGAGATATTTTTGCACGCTCTCTCTCACTCTCTCATTCTTTTGATTTATCTTTGTGGAAAATGCTTGTTGTTTATGTTTGACTGTGTTTCCTTTTCTTTCTCTCTTTCTAAGAGGTGCGCTGTCCTCCGATTGTTACTTTGAAGCATATCAGTTTGTCACCCCCTGCCTGTGGGGAGAATGAGGTCAGGACCGGAGCGTCATGTCAGTTAACCTGTCCTCGAGGTTACAGTCTCATCAGTAACTCTGAAGTCAGATGTCTGCCTTCTGGAAACTGGAGTGACAATCTACATAAAGCAACCTGTAAAGGTGATTTGTTTTCGGTTTGTGTTTATAATGACAAACAATATTATGTTTTGCATGTCCTTGTGCATATACATCTACACATGTGGCTGAAACCTCCCTGTTTGTTCTGCTGTAAAATGATGTGTTGCAATGGGACAGATGTGCTGCCAGTAAAACAGGTGCATTAAATTTGTTGCTGCAAAACCTTAAGATGATGAAGAACAGAATAAGTGGAAGATCATCAAACAAAGTTGCACCATTGTGTAAAACTAAAGAGTTCCAAGATCATAAAACATCAAAACCGCCCCTCCAAGCTGGAACCAACCAAAGGATCAATTCGTTTTGGCCTTCACTTCTGAACCTCTAAGATTTACTGATGAGAGGAGAGATTGTGTTTTCTGTATTTATGTGAGTTTGTGGCTCATCAGTGTCTATAGAGATTAGGGCAGAAGACAGCGTTTGCATCTGATGCGGGTTCTTTCTAGGACCTATTAGTCTAATGATAAAGTATTTGTTTAGCTTGGAGGGACAACAGAGGCTGTGTGATTAATAAGCTCTACTCCAAGCTGGATGTGATATTAATAGTCAGTCAATAGCTGTCAACACAGCAACACCAACAAATGCTCTGTGCACATAGACTTCACATGAATCTATTCATGTAAACATGAGAGTTGTATCATTAAAGGAACGGACATATGGGTTTGGAACAATGTGAGGGTGAGGAAATCATGACAGAACTTTCATTTTTGTTCTCTTTTGGCCCTATTACTGTACCAGTGAAGTATTTGTTTGGCTTGGATAGAAAGTGCAGACTACGTGATTAGCATGTTATACTCTGAGCTGCATGTGATAACGATACACCTCTGTAAATAGATCATATCACCGCAACACCAACTACTTCTCAACATGAATCTAGACTCGCATCATCAAACAAAGAGTTCACCCAAGAATCATTTATTCACCCTCATGTTTTAAACTCCCTTGACTTTATCTGTTCCAGTGAACACGAATGGTGATATTTAGCAGAATGTTCACACTGTTTTTTCTATACATTAAAAAAAGCATTTTTGTCTTTATTTTCCAAGTAAAAATATCTAAACAGTAAACATTAGCAACTTTCTTCTTGAGTATGTTTTTTTTTTTGGTCTGACCTTAAAGATTTGCCACTGACAAGATGGAATTTTTTTTTTTTTAACTTAGTTGTCATTTATTTTTTTTAATCTATGCTGTATGACTGTGACTTTTTGCCAAAAACGTAAACACATCAGGAAGTATTTGTTTTAAAATGAGGTTTTGCCTTTCTTCCTCAGGTTGTGGTGCAGGTGACCCCTGTTCTAAACCCTATGCAGCCTTTCCCTGTAGGAACTGAGTTCATAACATACACAGCAACCGACCGCACAGGAAACAAGGCCAACTGCTCTTTCACTGTTACTGTAGTTGGTGAGGTTGGATTCCATCTACAACTGATAGTAATTTACATGGTCTTATTTAAATGTTGTGTTTTTGCCAAAGCACTATAATATATTATTTTTTGCCTTTTGCAGTATAATAGCTTTGTTCTATACTCTGTTCTCTTAGATACGGAACCCCCCTTGATTGACAGGTGTCGATCTCCACCCACAGTTAAAGCCACTGGGAAAAAAACTGCAGTATACTGGGAAGAACCTCAGTTTTCAGACAATTCTGGTAAATACAAGTTTAATTTTTAAAAAAAGACAAAAAAGTGTTTAAAGGTGCACTAAGCAGAATTTAAAGTTAGGCTGCATGTTTTCTGGCAAATTATATCATCAGTTACTCCTTTAAATAGGAGAAAGGGTACTCATGAATATAAATTCGGTCGTACTCAAATAATTTAACATGATCTTTTACTATTTTAATAAATATAGACAGCAAATAGAGGAACAATGTCAATTGTTAGGCCATGTTTATACTTTATTTTTATGTTCAGATAAAATAGTAAACAGGTCCAGGAAATTGTAGGCCTTACTGGAATGATCTTGAATCTGGTGCGTGAGAAAATGAATCTTCAGGAATTGACGTTTGGTACAATCATCACAGAGAGGCTTCGATTCAGGACACCTGTGGAGGTTGAATTAACTTTTAGTAGCTGCAAGGAATGGAAATGGTTTGATTTATGAACATTTTAAGAACTCTGGGAAGGAAATGCTTTCCTACAAAAAATATTTATTGATTTGGCACCTTAAGCAGCAATAAGGATTGGAGTCAGGATTTTGGTCTTGGACAGGTAAAATGACTTTAGTTTTATCCTAGAACTGCAAATACAGTGAACAAAGAAAGAAATTAAGTTTATGATACAGTGGTTATGGAGTATGGAGTTAACCACAGTTGTTGTGTTAGAATAAAACAAGATAAGAAAAGATCAGATAAATAATTTGTGCACACAAATGCATTTGTGCAACTGCACATGCACTGCAGATTCCGCAAGATAATTCATTTTGTTCTTAACCAGTTCAGATGTGAAACCCTAATATATATATATATATATATATATATATACAGTATATTTTACATTTCTCAAAATATCATCTTTTTTGTTCCATAAAAGAAACTTACTCTTACAGGTTTGGAACAACATGAGATTGAGTAAATGGCGACAGAGTTTTCATTTTTGCATTAACTATTTAGACTTTTTTTTTAAATGATAAAAAAGTTCCACTCCAAAAGGGATGGCTTTTTACATTACAGATGTTTTACATAGCGCATACGATGAGATAGCTAGAGGTAATGAGTGACATCATTATGGCATGTTTACATCAGTAATTAAATCAGTAATTGGTAATGCGGTTGACGTTATGGAGACTTTCGAGCCCTGAACTGATTTTCTCCTCTGTAGATATAGAGCCTCCATGGATTCAGTGTCCTGGTGATGTCATCACAGAGACAGATGAACATCAGAGGTCAGCTAACATCAGTTTGAGTGCACCCATGCTTGGGGACAATTCTGGAGATGAGGTGAGTTTTACATCAGCTCTTTAATTTTTTATTTTCCATTTTGAGTCAAAGGAGCAGGTTTTGTGTATTTGTTTTAAAATGAGGTTTTGCAAGTTCCAGGCCTATTCCAAACTGTCTGACAAATGTCTGGGTCTGCTGGGTTTTGGAGGGAGTTTTGTCTGTACTAAATATAAATCAGCGTCAGGGTGTGGGCATGGAAAAACAAAACATGCTGACGTTGGGGTAGTGTGGTGTGACGTTGACAAGCAGCCTCAGTGTGGTCACAAAACCTTATTTTAGTAGATATATGTATGAAGGTTTCATTACAGTTGTGGCTACTGATATGTGCATGCAAATAAGCATGTGTGTCTTTGAGTGTGTGGAGTGTATATGATCCTTGAAAGACTCTATTGTCTGACCGCAGTGTAGCACCCTTAGTTCTGTGTCATTAAACAATCTAGCAATTACTCTCCTCTGGCACCAAGGCCTATTATTCCCAGGCCTCGTGAGGAGCAGTACAGTAGCATAGCACCCTTTGTAGGACTTTGTGGTTGACCAGAGCGAGTCCTTGTGGAGCTCCACATTGCTCCCTGTGGTAATGTCTGTGAAAGTACCTGTTACATCATTGGCTAATGGCAGATTGCACAACTAAAGCGATGTGTCTGCAATATTGCAAACAGATGCAGGTGTATATACACTACATGGCCAATAGTATGTGTACACCCGCCTCTAATTAACGGGTTTAGCTATTCTAGTAATTCCAGTGAAGATAAATCTTAATACTACACCACACAGTGACGTTCTAGGGAATTGTGTACTTCCAAATTTGTTGCAACATTTTGGGGAAGACACTTTTATGCTCGAGCATAATGATACCCTAGTGCACAAAGCAAAGTCTGCAGAAAAACTGATAACTGAGTCTGGTGTGTAAGAACTTCTCTGGCCTTCACAAAGCCCAGACCTAGCCTCAACTGAACACCTTTGGGATGAATTGGACACGCTTTTGTCTGAATGGGAACAAATCCTGCAGCCATGTTCCAGCATCTAGTAGAAAGCCTTCCCAGAACTCTGTAAGTGGTTATAGCTGCAAAGAGAGAGATTAATAGAGATGTTTTGTTTGTTTGTTTTTGCAAATTAAATATACAGGCACATATTGATTTTATATAACATTACATGAGGTATTCACTATACTGTACCAAAGTTTGGGGTCAGTAAGATGTTTAAATGTTTTTGAATGAAGTCTTTTATGCTCAACAAGGCAGTAAAAGTGATACTGTGAAATTTTCTTATTTAATATATTTTAAAATGGAGTTTATTCCTGTGATGGCAAAACTGAATTTTACCAGCCATTACACTAGTCTAATGTCACATGATCCTTCAGAAATCGTTCTAATATGCTGCTAATTGAAAACCTGTTGCTGCTGATCAATTTAATGCATCTGTTATGAATAAAAGTATCACGTTTTTTTTTTTTTTAATCTTACTGGACCCAAACTTTTGATTGGTTGTCTATATAATAGTGTGCTGCTTCCTAGCCTGTATTAAGTAATTTACTTTTTATTTTTCCTTCTCAGGAGCCTATCTGAATATCTCTAGTACTCACTCATCTGGAGATGTATTTCCTGTTGGAGAAACTTTAGTGTACTACACAGCCACAGACCCTTCTGGAAACAACCGTACCTGTGAACTCATCATTACCGTACAAGGTACTGTATGTTTGCATGGACTGTCTCATTGTTGATTAAGAAATGTCATTCCACACAGCATGCTTTATTTTCTTAAGAAATAAAGTACTCTGCTATAATCTGACTTTGGATCTGTCTAGCCAGTTAAGCTAAATGCTGTGATTTTTTTTCCAGATTACACTGTTCCTATTTAAATAAACTAATTAATTCAGTGGCGCTAAAGGCTGTTTCTAACCTCAGGTTCAACCTGTGAGAAGCCATTCGTGCCAGTGAATGGGGATTTCTCATGTGCCAAGACAGAGGAAGGAACAAACTGCTCTCTGATATGCAGACAGGGTTACAGTCTCACCCATGATGCCGTGCACAGCTACTTTTGTGCCAATAATGGAATCTGGGAGCCGCGCCGCTCACCAGACAGACCTGATTGCTCCCGTGAGTATTGCTTCACTCTTGCTCAACATTTGTCTTTCATTATTGCTCTATGTATTTTCCAATTACAGATTCAGACATATACTATCTTAGACACTGCACAGACAAATCTCCTCATTTTTATGCTTTTCTTTGAGCTTATGTATGTGTCTCCTATCTCCCATTTACAGTGAACAGAATTGCAAACAATGGCTTTAAACCCTTTGAGATGCTATTTAAAGCATCCCACTGTGATGACCTTGACTTGCTAAAGTCCTTCACGGGGGAGTTTTCAACTGTTCTTAAAGATATGGTGAGATCTGACACACAAGTATATAGACATGTACAGTACATGTACTGTGGCCACATGACTTGAATTATATCTTGTTATCCCTCATTGTTTTTTTTCTTCTTTTAATTTTTTTTAAATAATCATAATCCCATAGGTTCCTAAAATCTGCGGTGGAGATAATGTTACCTGCAAACTGGAAATGACTTTACCTGGACAGTGTCTGGAGTATAACTATGATTATCCAAATGGATTTGCTATTGGTAAATAATGGCATGCCTTTTCACTAGGCTGTGTTATTATTGTTTTTGGTAATTGAAATAAAGCTGAAATTAAATAAAATAATATTAAACAAACAAACAAAAAATTAAATAAATGTAAGTTGAAGATTGCTAGATTAATTATTAACTAAAATGAAAATTAATTAATTTAAATATATTAAATATGAATTTTCACTGATAAGATTGTTTTTAAAACAATTTTTTCTTACATTTATTTTAAATTATTTTCTTATAGATTAAATTTGTGATAAACTGTAATTTCTTTTTTCTCCTCCTCAGGTGCTGGAGGATGGGGCAGTAATTGGGGCTCTCAAAATGGCCAGGACTACGCATATTTTGACACTGGTTTTGCTCCAGAGCACCACTTGCAGCAAGATGGTTCATCACAGCATGGGTATCACATGAGGACCAAACGCCATCGTAAAATCACTGGCCCTACCAGAGAGCAAAAGATACAAATTAATTTCAACATCACAGGTAGAGAAATACCAACTATTAGGCTAACTAGTTAGGCCCTGTGCCTAATTCAAAATTAGTTTTACATCCAAAGCTAGTTGCAACTTCTCCCAACACCATTCCTTTTTCCCAGCAAGCATCCCACTGCCCTTGTCGAGGAATGACTCAGCGGAAATAGTCAATCAAAGACGTTTGCTGAGGGCACTTGAGCAGCTGACCAATCGGCTTAAGCGGACACTGAGCAAGCAACCGTTCTCTACCTTCCATGTGTCGTCAGAGATGATTGTAGCGGACCCCAAATCCTTAGAAAGTAAAAAAAAAGCAACGCTGTACTGCCGGCCAGGGTCTGTTCTCAAAGGCAGGGTGTGTGGTGAGTTTAAAAATGAACTACATTCAATGAAATCCACAAGATACATTCAAAAGGGCACATCTGATATAGATTCCAAACTAAAAATGTGACAGGTATTTAAGTGTTTTTGGGTTAGGGTGAAGAGCTGCAAACATCTGGAAAACATTTGCCACAATTTAACTGCAAGTTTACCATAAAAAAACGGTTTTGCAAAGTGCCAGCCAGTTGCATATGAATTGGTAATAAACACCTTTGTGACCTCCTTGTTGGTTTTGACCCATAGTGCAATGCCCAGTAGGGACGTATTTCTCCCTGGAGTATGGCGAGTGTGAGAGCTGCTGGAGAGGGTCGTATCAGGATGAGGAGGGGCAGATGGAGTGTAAGTCATGCCCAGATGGCTTCTCCACTCCGTACCTCCATTCACGCAGCCTGGCAGAGTGCAAAGGTAATCAGTAAACTTGATTTATTTATCTAAAATGATCTGTCTGTATGTTTGTTCATAAACCTACTCATCACTCCATTCCAGTAGAAAACCACTTATACTGTAGATGGGATCTCTAAGTGTGTCTCTGTGATTGTGTGTGTGTGCATACTTGCATGTGTGTGCATGTTTCCAGCACAGTGCCAGCCTGGCAGCTCGTCATTAACCGGGTTGGAGACCTGTGAGTCCTGTCCTTTAGGGGAATACCAGCCAGATTTCGGCTCTCGGGCCTGTCTGCCCTGCCCTCCCACCACGACCACTGTCAATAGAGGGGCTCTAGATGTCAACGAGTGCGGTGGTGAGATGTAACAACTGAAGAATTATCACTAAAACACACCTAAGAAGTACTTAAACATATGTGACCCTGGAGCACAAAACCAGTCTTAAGCCGCTGGGGTATATTTTTAGCAATAGCCAAAAAAACATTGTATGGGTCAAAATTATCGATTTTTCTTTTATGCCAAAAATCATTAGGATATTAAGTAAAGATCATGTTCCATGAAGATATTTTGTAAATTTCTTACCGTAAATATATCAAAACGTAATTTCTGATTAGTAATATCTAATATGCATTGCTAAGAACTTCATTTGGACAACTTTAAAGGTGATTTTCTCAATATTTAGATTTTGTTGCACCCTCAGATTCCAGATTTTCAAATAGTTGTATCTCGGCCAAATATTGTCCTATTCTAACAAACCCTACATCAATGGAAAGCTTATTTATTCAGCTTTCAGATGATGTATAACTCTCAATTTCAAAAAGTTGGCCCTTATGACTGGTTTTGTGGTCCGGGGTCACATTTAAGATAAACATAAAAGCTAGATTTATAAGAAAATTACCATTTGGTTTCTCTTTCTTTCTGTCTTTCCAGTACCATGTTCCACAGGTCATTTCTCCCGGACAGGTCTTGTTCCGTGTTACCCATGTCCCAGAGATTATTACCAGCCTGAGGAGGGCCGTTCCTACTGCCTTTCTTGCCCCTTTTATGGTACCACCACAATAACAGGGGCCAAAGCTATCCAGCAGTGCTCCAGTATGTTTTTTACATTTATTCCAGTCATTTTATTTCCCTTTGTTTTCCTGCTATTCAGTACACTACCGTTCAATTTTGTGTCTTGTGCTCTCCAAAGCTTTTATTTAATTTATTTAACAAAAATACAATACAAAAAAGTTGTATTGTAAAATGTTATTGCAATTTAAAATAGCAGTTTTCTATTTTAAAATATTTTATAATGTAATTTATTCCTGTGATGGCAAAGCTGAATTTTCAGCATCATTACTCCAGTCTTCAGTGTCACATGATCCTTCAGAAATCATTCTAATATGCTGGCTTGGTGCTTAAGAAACATTTCTTATTATTATCAATTTTGAAAATGGTTGTATTGCTTCATATTTTTAGGATTCTTTGATGAATAGTAAGTTAAAAAGAACAGCATTTATTTGAAATAGAAATCCGTTGTAACATTATAAATGTCTTTACTGTCATTTCTGATCAATTTAATGTGTCCTTGCTGAATAAAAGTATTAAGTTCTTTAAAAATCTTAGTGACCCCAAACTTTTGAATGGTAGTGTATGTGTCCAGATCTGATGCTGGGTATGAATAGTTAATGCACGTAATTTCTGTCACCAGTGGGACCAGTAACCAGAATTTCAAAAATAATGGTTGTTTCCACTCGTCAATTGTCTGCTAAACAGCTTATTATAGGTAGGCTTGGTAAGCGGTAGCATTTTAACATAAATAAATGTCACGCTTCGCCTTTAATGTGATATGAAGTGATGCTTGTGCAAGACCATGGAGTGTAGAGGGTTTCTTCATTCATTCATCAATCAATGGAATATATAGGTCATTTTCAGACTTTGGGTAGGTGTATGAACGACTTGCAATGAGAATCCAATGCACATAATGGAATCTGATTCTCTGTACACGCAGGAAAAAAGTGTCTCAGTGTGGAAAAGATGAGGATGGTGAATGCCTTTGGAAAATGTTTTCCAGTTTTGACAGCAGAAATTCTCCTCTTTCACATCTTTTTTATGCGTGTGTTGTGCTTATTCTGTCTGTTTCATTTTCTCATTTCTGTCTCCTCCTTGTACTTTTTTCCCTCTTTTCTCTTGGTCTGACTCAGGCTTTGGCTCTAGTTTCCTGCCTAAAGAGGAAAGTGCAACTGCAGCGCCAGAAGTTGTTGTGAGAAAGGGTTATCAAGCCAGTAGCCAGGTGAGTCGTCTTCTCACTCTCAGTAGTTGGTACCCAAATCTTTGAAATTAATGTTTGAAATGTATTCTTTGTATGTTGGGATCACATATAGTGACCCTAAAAAGAATTGGGACCTATAAATGTATATATGCCTTTGCATTAAATACTAAATACCAAGTGTCTTATTTGAAGGAAAGATAGCACAAACAACATTTCACAAAAGTATTGGATCATGTTCCTAATTTATGTGATCCTAATTTAAGTTCACTTGCTTGAACTTGAAAAAAACTGACATCATAAAGTCACTAAATAGTTTTTACTTTAGTTAAAATATTACTAAAGAAAGTTCTTGTATCATTTTGTTTGAAGGTGCCAATTGCGTTGCTATTTTTTAAATGAAATTTATGAAATGACGTTCAGATATGTTTTTGGTGAATAGTGAACCTTACCTATTGTTGTTGCCTATTGTATTGTTGGTGTCACAGCACCCCCTGGGGGCTGAAGTAAAATAGCTGAAAATTTAGTTCTTTTCTCTGCTGCAGATGTTCCATGAATGTCTCCTGAATCCGTGTCAAAACCAAGGCACTTGTGAGGAAGTCGGCGTTGGATATGTATGCACCTGTCTTCCAGGATTCACAGGTTTGGCATGTTCTGTTGCCATAACTCACTAGTAACATTGAAAAACCAGCTGTTAAGTTCAGTCGGCTTATGGAAAACAACTTTCTAACCTTTATAGTTGTCCTATGTACCGTTTTCTCGTACTTTCTGTAGTTCTGCGTACTGCAATGTGTTTCAAGTTGTTTTTGGGGCAACTCGGTTGAGCCAACTAAATTTGTTTTAATAATTTAAAGGGGTCATATGATGCTATTTTAAAGATCATTATTTTGTGTATTTGGTGCTCTCTCTCTCTCTCGCTCGCGCTCTCTCTCTCTCTCTCGCTCGCTCGCTCGCTCGTGCTCTCTCTCTCGCTCTCTCGCGCGCTCTCTCTCTCGCGCTCTCTGTCTCGCTCGCTCGCGTGCTCTCTCGCTCTCTCGCGCGCTCTCTCTGGCAGAGTCTTAACTTTGATAAAGAATATCTCTTTGGATTTGAGACTTTAGTCTTTGCAACTTCAGGGATCTTATCTATGCACAATCAGCTTGTAACACTCCAAAGAGAAAGGAAAACTTGAAATTGCATCATATGACCCCTTTAATAATTGTTTTAAAATAGTCTGGTAATATACTATATAATGTTGATAGATTTACCTCAGCCTCTGTGATTGAGATGAATCACTGCCCACTTTTTTCCTCATTTTCCTCATTCATTGCCTTACAGGAGCCAAGTGTGAGAGCGACATTGATGAATGTGATTCTACTCCTTGTCAAAATGGTGGCTTGTGCAGAGATGGCATGGGAGATTTCCAGTGTCAGTGTCAGCCTGGGTTTGTAGGTAAGAGAAAAGTGACATCAGCTCAGCTTCACACTGGGGAATCCCAATGTAACTGTAAAAGCTGAGTTCTACGGTTGAAATGTTTGAGGCAATTAAACCCCAAATCCAAAATTCCTCTCTATTGCGGGTTCTGAAACTTTCCTTTAGTCTAACCATTGTGATGGATTTAGCTGTCTCTGAATCTCTTGAGTCTGGCAGTGGAGCTACACAAGCTCGCATTCTCAGAACCTTACAGCACTTTTTCCATTCAGGCCATTGTCTCTCCTCTTTAAAATGTGGCCATGATTAAGCATGTGGCTGCCCTAGATATGGAGAATTGAATTGAAGTGTTTTTGTTCTTTTTCAACTGTGTGTCTGGGGTGTTTTGTTTGAGGTGGCAAGAGAGGCAAAATTTGAAAAGAATATAATTTAAAGTACGAAGACAAATCAAAACAAATATAATGAAATATGATCTCAAACAGTGTGTAAACTGCTTATTATTTTTAAAGTAATAATATTCAACATTAGCCAAGTTTCCATCCACTTTTTGTACTGTTCTGTTATTGACAAAGTAAAAATGCCTAAAAAATTAGCAAAATCATTTTCCTTTTTTACTGATAAAATGTGCGTAATGACATCGTCATTTTAAAAAAGTGTATGGTAAAAGAAATCTGCCCAGAGACTGATTAAACTACTATAGGTTGATTAAATAGTATGGTAATATAAACTCTAATAGGAATATTTAAGTATTGGCTGCTTGTTGATTGTCACCAATGTGAGGTAAAATGATATTCCATATGTTTTTGTGTGTTATATTTTGTCTCTGGAAGGCTTGACGTGTGAGGCAGAGGTGAACGAGTGCAGCTCTTCTCCATGTTTGAATGAAGGACTCTGTGTGGATGAAGTGAATCACTTTATATGTAGCTGTCCAGATGGATTCACAGGTCAGCACCGCACCTCTGCTACACCTGACCACTTACATATAATGTCATTTATAATATAATACATTAAACTGTAAGTTCTTAAATTGTAGCGCACCGATCGAGTTTCAAGGAATATCTTTGTCATTTACAACTAGGTCCACGTTGTGAGTTGGAAATAAATGAGTGTGCTTCCAGCCCATGTCAAAACGGAGGTATCTGTAAAGATTTGGAGGGTGGGTATTTCTGTACATGTCCTCAGGGCTTCACTGGCGACAATTGTGAGGTTGATGTTGATGAGTGCTACAGCGCCCCCTGTCTGAATGGAGGAACATGTGTGGATGCTATCAATGATTTCAGGTTAGTGAGGAAGCCTTTGTAGAAACTGTTTATGCATATGCATTAGGAAGATGGTTATAATGCGTTGTATTTATTACAACTGACATATGATAGATAACAGACTTTGTCTCACATTTGCGATCAGGTGTGAATGTGTGAATGGATACAGAGGCAGACTATGCCAGGTGGACGTAGACGACTGTGATCCAAATTTGTGTTTGAATGGCGCGACCTGCGTGGATGGAGTGGCCACTTTCACCTGCCGATGCCCTCCTGGGTTCAACGGAACCAGGTGTGAGACAGGTATAGAGGGAAAGAGATGAAAAAAAAACATCATCATAGAGAGAAGTTTTACAAAGGCTTGTTAGAGACAGTCTTTGTGTCACTTTAATTGAGATTTAATTAAGATGCGTTCCCAGAAAAGTTCCTAGCAGCAAAGGATTCAGTAGACTGTTAATTTTCACACCCTGTTATACAGTACAGAATACATTTTTCATAGAAGTTTTCTAATAAAGTTTGATCTACTGTGACAACAAACTAATTTTTCAGAACCAAAAACTTCCTCCCCAGTTAAAAAAGGTCATTTATTAGAATTAAGCTACAAAAATATTTGCTTTGAACTTCTGCATCTTTCTGACATTAGAGAGATGAATGTTAGCAATAAGAAAATCATTTATAATTTATTTTTATAAATCAAATTGCCATTTTTAAATATGTATTATTTATTTGAGGTAAAACCTTTTTTTTGACATTACAAGTTAACCACAAATATACTGATCAAAAAATAATGTTATGAATGTTCAGATAATTAATATGACCCCTTGATAATTACATATCATCTGCTGTCTTTTCCTTTTTTTCAAACAGAAATGCCCTACTCTTTTGATCTGGAGTTTGAAGTTTCTGGTATCCATGGTTATGTGATGATGGATGGTCACATGCCATCACTTACACAGATCACATGTACATTTTGGATGAGGTCATCAGACACTGTTAATTATGGAACTCCCATCTCTTACGCTGTGGAGGGAAGTGACAATGCCTTCCTCCTCATTGACTATAATGGGTGAGAGCTTTATTTAAAAGTTGCAAAATTTGCATTTGCATAACTAAACTAAATATGATTATGATTCTATGATCGGTTTAACAGTTTTACATTATGCAAGTTCATTTTTCCTACACCTCACTCTTGTTTATCCGTCACTCTGTTTTTTCTTACATTCTTCTCTTTTCCTCTTCCCTTTTGTTTCTCTCTTACTTTCAGGTGGGTCTTGTACATTAATGGCAAGGAGCGGATCACTGACTGCCCAGCAGTAAATGATGGCCTCTGGCACCATATTGGTGTATCATGGCGCAGCAAGGATGGTGATTGGAGAGTTTATATCGATGGGAGCCCTTCAGATGGAGGGAAAGGACTATCCGTTGGCACTACCATACCAGGTTGACCTTTTTACCTAATAAAGAATTCAAACAAACTGCCAGTTCATTAAGGCACTATTACTGCTTATGGTGCTTCAAAGAGAATGTGTGTCCCAAAACTGAAATGTCTGCTCTATACTTGCTTTAAACAGGAGGGGGTGCTCTGGTACTTGGACAGGATCAGGACCAGAGGGGAGATGGCTTCAACCCAGTGGAGTCCTTTGTGGGCACTCTTAGCCAGCTTAATATATGGAACTATGTTTTAACACCACAGCAGGTAACAGTTTATACACATTCCTTATTCTTACTCGTAAGTTACCAGAGTAAAGAGTTCACTGAGACCGAAAAAATTAAAAAGTTTATATTTCTAATATTCTCAGATCAAGTCTCTGGCCACTAGCTGTCCACGTGATCTGCAGAAAGGGAACGTGTTTGCATGGCCTGACTTCTTAGGAGGAGTCACGGGCCGAGTAAAGACCAACAGCAAGAGTGTTTTCTGTGCTGGTAAGAATCAAGTCAAGTCATATATTATTATTATTCAACCATTGCATGGGGGAACAAAACACTGCTGTCCTTGTAGTGAATTTTCTATAACATTTCTAATTTTAGGAGACTAACTGCCACAGATTAACAACAATACTCATATTTTTATCAAATGTTATCAAATGTATCCTTATATGTACCAACCTAACGCATATAAATCATTATAAACTTTGAGACTAATGGATCATAAATCAGTCACGTAAGTATGTTTTTATGTACTGGGGAGAAAGTGTAACATTTATTGTCCACTGTTTTGGTCTTTGTTAGACTGCCCCCTGGTGGATGCTTCTGTTCCTCAACTGCGCTCATCCACTAAAGCTGTGAGTCCGGGCTCTAAGGTGCAGTTCTCCTGCAGTCCCGGGTTCTATCTGGTGGGGGAGCCGGTGCAGCAGTGCCTAAACAGAGGCCAGTGGAGCCACGCAGAACCAATATGTGAACGTGAGTGATGTGAATGCACAGATATGCAACAGAGGACACACAAAAGCATACACTGGCTGTTTAAACAACCACACGTTCAAAATGATGGTCATTTGGTACGTATGGTTGTTTAAACAGCCAGCCACATTTACAAATATACTTACACTGTACTGATGTACAATCATACAACTTAAATTGAACATTTTCAAATGTAGATAAGCACATGCCATAACACAAATAGATGAATAGTTTGTGCACATACTCGCATGTACTCCATATACTCCATATACTCACAATGTAGTATTAACATTACTCATTACCCAGTACTAGGACCATCATTAATCTACCAGGGCCTTTCTCTTTATCTGTAGGTGTGGAATGTGGTCTTCCGCCTGACCTGGAGCATGGGCAGTATCATGGAGAGGATTTCTATGCTGGGAACACAGTGCTTTATCAATGTAAACCAGGGTTCTACTTGCTAGGGGAGAGTAAGATGTTGTGTACCAACAATGGTAAATGGATTGGCAACCCACCTGCATGTCTGGGTAAGATACACAGCAAATCAGGGAAAGAACCTGAGAGAAGCTTTCAATAGACAATAGGTCTATACCAGAGTTATCAAGCATCACTATACACAGGTGCACCTGGAACCTAGAATATCATTTTACATTTTGTTTGTCTTTGTTGTGTTGGTTTGTGCTCATATTACAGATGTGGATGAATGTTCTCTGGGCTCTGAATGTGATGAGCATGCTAGTTGTCAAAACACCGATGGCTCTCATATATGCACCTGCATACCTCCTTACAGTGGAGATGGAAGAAACTGTACAGGTAACACAATCTCCTAAACTGGACATTTATAGTTTCCACAGGTTGCAGATGACTGCGCTTACAGCCCACACAGTAACATGTTTATTAACTAAAGAAAATTATTATTATTATTTTTTTATTCTCACTAGAGCCGGTAAAATGTAAAGATCCAGGTTTTCCTGAGTTTGGGCACCGTGAGGGCAGTAATTTCATCATGGGCAGTGAGGTGGTCTTTTCCTGTAAGGAAGGCTTTGAATTGATCGGCTCATCCCATCTATCCTGCACAGAAGAAGGAATTTGGAAAGGAGATGTCCCATACTGCAAAGGTAGGCCTAGCTTTTATATCTGTTTATTGGAGCTGTTCTGTGCCTGCATACACTGGTCCATTCAACATTTGGGGTTAGTATGATTGTTTTGAAATAAATAATTTTTTTTTTATTCAGATAATTATTATTAAAATGAAGTATCACGGTTTCCACAAATTGTTTTCAACATTAATAATAATGATAATAAGAACTAAGTTACTTGAGCCCCAAATCAGCATATTGGAGTAATTTCTGAAGGATCAAGTGACACTGAAGACTGGAGTAATGGCTGCTGAAAATTCAGCTTTGCCATCACAGGAATTAATAACATTTTTATCTATATTAAATAAGAAAACAGTTATTTTAAATTGTAATAATATTTCCCAGCATTACTGTTTTAATGTATTTTTGATCAAATAAATGCAGCCTTCCTGAGCAAAAGAGACTTATAAAACAAAAAAAATCTTACCAACCCCAAACATTTGAACGGTAGTGTAGCAAATAAAAAAACAAAGCTAGCACGCATAACAATTACTTGAACATAATTCTTGATTTATTCTTTAGTAAAATCAAAGGAGTCAAGCTAGTACTAATGGAAATATAATGGAAATATTCCTGTCGAAATATACTGAATGTTATTGGGTAATAGTAGCAAACAAGCTTGTCTTGGGATCCGAATGGTTGCAGAAGTCTTCTGTGTAAATGTAATCCAACTGCCCCCACACACACAAATTGTTTCTCAATCTCAGTGGGAAACTGGCTTGATTACAGAGATATAAAATGTCTGTGCATATATAGGTACCTAATCTGATAAAAAATTGATCAGCTTTGTTCAGTCCATGTTACTGGAAACATTAAGCAGTTAACAATCCAGCAGACTGAGCGTTATCCTGAATCTCAGCCAGCAGCTTTTATGAGGCTTTTATACCTTGTCATCTCACATTACTGTATGTCAATTAGAGTTACATGTATTTTGTTTTGGCGGATTTCCGATACACTCTGGATGCATTGCAGTGATGACGTCAGTTACTGTCTGAAGTCTGCACAAAACGCTGAGCATAAGCTGTTTCTAATGATTTCCACCAACAGCCCTTTCCTGTGCTCATCCCACTCTCCCTGAATATGGAATCATGAATGGGTCAAACTTCACATACGGAAGCAAGGTGACTTTCAGGTATCACTGTCACTGTTAGATGTAGTCGGTTTCTAGAGGTATTGTATAGTAAATTTTAAAAGACCTGCTTAAATATGAGAGAGACTACTTTTGTTTAACAACATAATGGGAAAGGACAATATTTTTGTGCGTTTGTGTGTAAATAACCTTTTCATTTTCTGCTCCGCTGCAGTTGTGAGAAGGGCTATGTCCCTCAGGAGCCAATAGAAAGCCAGTGTCAATCTGATTTGAAGTGGAGCAGAGAGCCCCATGTTTGTCAGCCTGTTACCTGTGGTGAGCCTCCAGTGGTGGATTATGCGGAGTATACCCTTAATGGGAAAGTGTACCTCTCCACACTAACCTACACCTGCATAGAAGGATACAGGTAAAGTCTGATACATTTTCATCACTGACTTTATGAAAAGTGTAGCAGGAACAGTATAGGACAGGGGTCGGCAACCTTTTATAAACAGGAAAACCCCGAACCCTGGTATAAACAGGAAAACGTTTTCAAATGGTATGGTTGGTTCTTATACAATCTAGATGTCAGAGAATGTATTGACTTTCTTGTTTTTTTGGTGTAAAGATTGCAGGGTGCCATGGAACTGAAGTGTGAGTCATCAGGAGAGTGGGCATCTCCTCCCCCCATGTGTGCCAGAGTGGACTGTGGCAAACCTCCTCCTTTGAAGGATGCTGTGATTAAGGGCGACAACTTTACACTGGGTAGCAGGATCATCTATGTTTGCAAAGAGGGGTAATTAACCTCATATATGCATATTTTGTTGCCAAAAGATTTGATCAGATTGTATTTGTTTGTAATCACCAAGGACTGATGTTTGATGCCCTATTAAATATATTTTTCAGTCACTCTAGTAATGATTTGTAAAATATGTCTTATTGTAGTTACACCCCCCTTGGTGTAGAAACTCAAGAATGCCTCCCAAGTGGCAACTGGACTCGTAATTCTGCCCAGTGTGTGCCTCGGTCTTGTGGACCACCACCCCAAGTTGACCATGCCTTACCTGTCACTGGACACCAGCTTTTTGGAGACACTGCTATCTACTTCTGCGATGATGGCTACACTGCTGGTAACAATACAAAACTGTTCTGCAATGCCCAAGGTGTTTGGGCACCCCCAGATGGATTTGGCATTCCTCACTGCATTGCCAACTTCTGTCTGCGTCCTCCGGATTTACCTCATGCCATTCTGGACTCCATCAACAAACCAAAGTATGCAAGCAACACAGAGGTCAGCTACAAGTGTGAGGAGGGCTTTGTTCTCAACACAACAGGAACCCTGAAATGCATGATAGGGGGAGAGTGGACACCCTCGCCTTTGGACATTGGCTGTATGCCTGTCAGATGCTCAAAGCCAGACAGTATTGAGAGGGGTTATGTAAGTGGGAACAATTATAGTTTTGGAGCGGTGATTGCATACAGCTGTGATAAAGGGTATTTTATTCGAGGAGAGAAGAGGAGAATTTGTAAAGCCAACGGTGAGTGGGGAGGTGTCTTGCCCACATGCCAACCTATTTCCTGCCCCAGCCCACCTCGCTTGGCAAATGGTTTTATCCAGGTAAATACAATACTGTCTCCCAGTGATTCATGATATTTTAGTACCATATTGATTAGATTTTTAGTGTCTTATTTCTAATTTATTTAGACAAAATTAAATAGAATTTTAATATTGATGCATCCCTATTAAGGAATATTTGCAATTCATTTATTTAATCCGTAATTAAATATGTATGATACTTTTTTCCCACAGGGCCAAATAAGAAAGAACGGCTACGTATACAGCAGTAGAGTAACCTATGCTTGCAATGATGGTTATCGCCTAACTGGAAAGCCTGACCGTATATGCATGGCCAATAAGCAGTGGTCAAACAACAATCCTCCTGTTTGTGTTCACCTCACCTGCCCTACCCCACCTGATATCAAAAATGGCCGTTATCACGGCTCCACCTTTGAAGTCGGCAGCAAGGTGGAATTTACCTGCAACGAAGGATATGAACTCATTGGAGATTCTGTATGGACTTGTTTAAAGTTTGGAAATTGGGACAAGAGCGTAACCCCACGTTGTTCCCCAGTACAGTGCCCCGAACCACCTTTAGAGGAGAATCACCTTGTACTGCGTGGATTAGATTCTGACTCAGGCATTGTGGAGCTTTCTTGTGAGGAAGGGTATGTTCTCCATGGTGCACGAACTCTTCGTTGTACCCCATCCCAGGAGTGGAATGACTCTTTTCCAGTCTGCAAACAAGTCTTTTGCGGACCTCCCCCTGAGGTTGCCTTTGGTGACCCATCTGACGCACTGTCCTACTTTGGTAGTGTGGTGACCTACTCTTGCATGGATGGCTTTACACTCTGGAAGGAAGCTTCTGTCCACTGCCAGGCAGATGGGAACTGGAGTAAACCTTATCCCGAATGCATTCCTGTTGAATGCCCGCATCCTGAGGACATACCAAATGGAATTGTGGATGTTCAAGGATTAATGTATCTTAGTACTGCTGTCTATAGCTGTAAAGCAGGGTATGATTTAGCAGGTAACAGCACTGTGCTTTGTGGTCAAAGTGGACAGTGGATAGGAGGTGTACCTGTATGTCACCCTGTTAAGTGTGCTGCACCCAAGGAGATTCCCAATGGCTCTGTTAGATACTTCAAGCTTCAGTTTAGCCAATCAGTTACATATTCCTGCCACAGGGGGTACCGCTTACAGGGCCCAGAAATGCTTACCTGCCTGGAGAATGGACAGTGGCACCAGGAGGCTCCTACTTGTGAGCAGATCTACTGTTCTCCTCCAAAACCAATTGAGAATGGCTTTGTAGAAGGACGGGACCGCAAGTTTGGGGTTACTATCTTCTATAGCTGCTTTCCAGGTTTCCTACTAGTTGGTAATAATCATCTCACTTGCGAAGAACATGGCTGGTCAAGCTCTGAGCCCAAATGTATGCCTGCTGACTGCGGCCTGCCTCCGCATATTGATTTTGGTGACTACTCGAAGGTCAAAGAACCGCCAGGAGAAGATGACGCACTTACAAGCCAGCATTTACCTATAGACAACAGCTTTTTACATGGTTCCCTGGTTCAATATCGTTGTCATTCTGGATATAAAATGAAAGGTGACATTGTGTTGATGTGCCAAGAACATGGCACGTGGAATGGGACTGCCCCTGTGTGTGCTCCGGCACAATGTGAGACTCCACCCAGCCCTGAATATGGATCAGTTATGGTAACAGATAGCGCACTTGGCAGCCTTGCGGAGTACAGTTGCGAGGATGGTTACGAACTCAATGGACAGACCATTCGACAGTGCATTTCTGGGAAGCAGTGGAGCGATGACGCTCCTCGCTGTTGGCCCATCTCTTGTGGTAATCCTGGAGGCATTGCGAATGGTGAGGTGATTGGAAAATCCTTTCACTTCAAGGCACTTATTCACTATGACTGCCATAAAGGGTTTGTCCTTGAGGGTGTTGAAACTAGAACTTGCCAGGTTGATGGGAAATGGGACAGCAAAGCTCCATCTTGTAGAGCAATCTCCTGTGGGCGCCCTGTTGTATCAAAGGATGTGTTAGTAAGAGGAGACGACTATACATTTGAAAAGAGGTTGTTGTTCAGCTGCAATCTCGGCTTCATCCTACAGGGAGCACCGACCAGTGTTTGTTTAGCCAATGGCAGTTGGAGTGAGGCTCCTCCAAAGTGCCTCCCAGCCAACTGTGGTCAACCACCAGTAATTGAAAATGGCCGAGTAACAGGCACGGATTATGGTTACAACGGCATGGTTAGGTATGCTTGTGGCATTGGATATGTCTTGACAGGAAATCCAACACTAATATGCAGAGCTGATGGACTATGGGATGACCCTCCTCCGCGGTGTGATATAGTCACTTGTGACCCACCTGAGGACATTAGCCATGGTTACCTGAATGGATCAAGCTTTAATTTTGATGATGTTGTGGAGTATATCTGCTTCCCAGGCTATGAGATCGTTGGCAGTCCAGTTTTGCGATGTGCTGCCGAGGGTGTCTGGCTGGGGCAAGTTCCAGAATGCCGATCTTGTGTTTGCAGTCCCCCAATTCTTAAGTACGGTGCTATTCTCGGCCGAGATCACACCTGTGGTGCAAGCATCTGGTTCCGATGTGATGAAGGCTACAAAATTCTTGGCCCCACAGAGGCCATATGCGACAAGGGTGGAGTTTGGAGTCCAGGAGTACCCATCTGCACCCGAGGGAGATGTTCCAGCCCTCCTCCAGCTGTGCCTAATGCTGTCGTACAAGGCAGTGCTGCCTACTCCATTGACACCGTCACTTACCGGTGTAGGCAAGGGTATCATTTGAAAGGTTTTCCCCATTTGTCCTGTGGAAGGTTGGGTAGATGGGGAGAGCCAAACCTGAACTGTGAACCTGTTTCTTGTGGAGTGCCTCCTCTTGTCCCAAATGCAGAGACTGCTGGAGTGGTGTTGACCTATGGCAGTAAAGCTCAGTATAGGTAATTTGACATAACAGAAACATCCAATAAAAACTAAGTACAAATAAAAAGGTGCTGAGGTGCTTTAAACTGAACGTTCCCACTTGACACAGGTGTAAAGAAGGCTTTGAGTTGGCAACAAAGACAGACTCAATAACCTGTCAAAGTGATGGCACCTGGTCCAAGCACAGCGTCAGATGTCGACCTTCACCCTGCAGCCTGCCTGCTAACCTCACCCATGTAGTCATCACAGGCAAGCAGCTCACACCTGTAGGGGGAACAGTCATTATCTCCTGTAGACCAGGGTACTATCTTGAGGGACCTGGATTATCTGAATGTTCAGTAAGTGATATGTCAAGATGATCATTTTCTGTTGACACTCCTTGCTTCATTTGGTTATAATTTTGTCTAATGATGTCTCAGGATGTTATTTCCCTTTTATTTGATCCAGGTCTCTGGCAAATGGTCTCCACCTTTCTCCTCCAAGTCTTGTGTGCCTGTTATTTGTGAGAAGCCTCTCCCCATTATCAATGGCTTGGTTGAGGGCAAGAGCTACAATTATGTAGATATTATTAGCTATACTTGTCTACCAGGTTTTGAACTACAGGTACATTATTTTTATCCATCTATTTTTCACATAGCTTGTCCTATGTAAGGTTGCAGGGATGCTAGAGCCTATCCCAGTGTCTCAGGTCGTAGGCAGGGAAACACTCTGAAAAATGCCCAGTTCAACACAGACATTAGACCTTATGTAGTTAAAACAAATAAATTCAGTGTCAACAAAGCTTATATTATTTTGTAACAAAACTAATGCTATATTCCCCCCAAATCATTGCCCAATAAATATGTTTCTAATAAAGATGAATAAGAGGAAACCAAGAGAATGTATGATGTATTCTTATTTCTCATCATCCAGGGTGATTCTGTTCAGACATGTCAAGGTGATAAAACCTGGAGTGGAACTCAGCCAGTGTGTGCTGGTAAGAATTTTTCACAATGCAAAACATTAATTTATTATTAATATTATTATCAAAATCATTCTGCTTGATTTCTAAACTCATCTTTTGTCTCTTTTTTTTAGCTGTGTCATGTGGTCCTCCACCAGTGGTTCCCCATGCAGTTACTGTGTCCAGTGGTCAGACATACCAAAGTATTGTGAGTTATACGTGTCATACAGGGCTGAGTTTGATTGGTTCACAGAACCTCACTTGTCAAGCAGACGGGAAATGGAGCTTACCTACACCATCATGTGAATGTAAGAACAGATAAACTGTCACTCTTTAGCTTTTAAGTAACAGTGTAAATTCAAAGTCTTTCACTGTTCCTCTATTTAACCTTTTTTATTATTTTCTCTTCCTTTCTCTTTTTCACAAATGTACATATACACAAACTATCAGTTCCAGATGGCTGTGAGAGGATAACAGACTTATTGAATGGAAAGGTGCAGGAGCACAATCTGTCCAGCGGACGTGCTCTTGAGTTCCACTGTGACAAAGGCTACACACTGCAGGGAGAGTCTATCATCATGTGTGTGGGAAACGGCTCCTGGAGTTCGCCTTTCCCTGTCTGTATACGTATGTCATGCACTATGATTTCAAAACACTGTTTGTTCATTGACTTATTGATGTTTTTAGTTCACTCACAAGTCTTTTAAAAACAGACATTCTTTTATGTGTGCAAACTTTGCAAGACTTTGCCCAACAGACGTTTTTGGTAGAGTAATTTCACAACCTAACTAGTAAAAGACTCTTGTTAAGCCTTCATCAGTGAGAGCACCACAGAATACCTTGTTTTCCTACAAGGAACACACAAACTAAATGTCACATTTCTAAGAATTAATATGTTACTTCATTGTTGGTCTGGGTTTTTTTGTTAGTCATCAGTTCCATTCACAGTATCTAAAGATAAAATAGTTTAGACATGCAGTAAATGATTCAAATCTTATCCCCCCACCTCCACAGCCAAATCATGCCCCCCTCCTCCTGGCTGGACTGGAGGCAGTTTCAACGCTACTCAGACGGTTTTCCTGGTAGGCCAGTCAGTGTCAGTCAGTTGTCCTAAAGGTCAGCGGGTCAAAGGTAACCAGGGAAAAGTTATCGCCACCTTAACTTGCAGGAGTGATCAGACCTGGACCCCTATCAGTGCAGTGTGTGAGAGTGAGTACAAACATTCATTATTTCCACCTTTACTGTATTTTACAGTGGCTTTACATGACAAAAAAAATCATGTTAAAATATGAAGTTGTGGTTGGTTAAGAAGACACTCTGGATTTTGAGCCAAAGCACTTCAACTGCGTGTAATCACTCTGACTCAAGCACAGCTGCTGATTACAGCAGCTTGAGGAGTAAAATTTGACCAGTATCGTTTGTTCCTCATTCAGGCTGCAGCATCACAAATAGTGCTGCTTTTCATATTGCATGGTATCCCTACTATCTGTGTTTTGTTGGAAACATTCTCCTGTATTTTCTTCTGTGTTACTTCTGCATGCTATCATTCCGAATATTAGAAGCCTACTCTCTCATAGTTAATTAATGCTCCTTTGTTGTGTTGTATAATTTGATATTTTGATCCTTGGGCGTTTTGCATGCTATAGCTCTGCGGTATGATATACGTACTACTAGATGTATGTGGTGGTGTGTGTGCACATTTATTGACTCCTTTTTATCTTTTACAAACTTTTCAACCCATTTTCTGAAATCTGATCCTGGCAGTATGTCTATATATTCACTTTTCTCTCTGTGAGACACCTGTTGAATTTCACTCACTGCTTGTAGCATCGCTATTATCAGATATGGAGGATACTATGATCTCCTGTTTTGATTGTATGCTCCCAAAACTAATTAGGCTTCCTGGTACACAAAAGAAATGTGAAATTTTCTAAAAAGATTGAAATGAAAGAGCATGAAATTGCCATTTCATAACCAACCTTGAAAGACCCAAAAAGCTCTCATAAGTTCTTCAACGGACTGCTCAGCCATGCTGAGAATCTTCGTTTCTAACGTACTGGTCCGGTCCATTTTAATCACACACAGGGGTGTCCTGCGGCCCACCAATGTACGTGGCAAATGGGGTAGTCCGTGGGGCAGTGTTCCAGTTTGGAGATGTGGTGGTGTACTCATGTTACGCAGGCTACACCATGGAGGGTTCTAGCAGGAGTGTGTGCTTGGAGAATGGCACTTGGACCCCACCCCCTACCTGCAAAGGTAGCACAAGGAACTGCCCTTAAATCCCACTTGGAGTTCTGACTTCAGCCTTTTTCTTAATCTTTGCAAAATCTTGTGACTCCTTTTGACTGGTCTTGCACATTTACACATATACACACAAGCACTGAGCACTTTAGACAATGATATTAGGCCACACTTCTAGTTAGTGGCTTGAGGTTAACTAGCCACATTTGCACATTTTTGGTCTGAAGAATCTCATTAAACTTATTCACACAAATCTCCAAAGTTCCATGCCCTTTCTGTAAATATTGTAAATAGATTAGAAATAGAATTTATAATGTTTTAAATGTCAATGAAAAAAGTTTTATGCTTATCAGGGGCCAGTTGCATAAACTTAGACTTTATATTAAGACAGTATCTTAAGAATTAGTCTGAGTATCAGTTAGCCAGGGGTAATCGGTCTTGTTTTTTGGATTCAATTTAGACTAATCCACGTTTTTATGTAACTGAATAAAAAAATTATGACTAAAGAAAAGAAATTAGATTACTGATTTGTAAGATTAGTCTAAGCTTTTTATGTAACAGACCCCAGGGGTGCTTTTATTTGGTTTTTAAAACAGTAATGTTGTGAAATATTTTTGTATTTTAATTTTACATTTTCAGCAGCCATTCATTATCACATGTTTCTTCAGAAATCATTCTTTAGATTTCAGTTTGGTGCTTAAGAAACATTTCTTATTATCGGTATTAGAAATGGTTGTGCTGATTAATATCATTATCACATGTTTCTTCAGAAATCATTCTTTAGATTTCAGTTCGGTGCTTAAGAAACATTTCTTATTATCGGTATTAGAAATGGTTGTGCTGATTAATATTTTTTTGTGGAAACAGTGATGCAATTTTTTCAGGATTCTTTGATGAATAGAAAGTTAAAAGAACTGAATTTGTTTGAAAAATAAATTTTATATCAATGTAAGTCTTAACTGTCACGTTTGGTAAATAAATGCATGAATAAAATCTTACGGACCCCAAAAATTTGAAAGGTAGGATAAGAAATAAGACTTTGCCTTCCATTATAATACTGCCTCAATCTCCTTATAAAATATAATTGTATTATTATTTTAAATAATTTAACAATAATTTTATTGATGTCATTAAGTTATAGTGCTCTATAGGCCCTAACAAGTAAATGTTATGTGCTATGCAGCAGTATGTAGCTAACAGTTACTTAATGTCAAAGATGTTATTTATTGCATATTTTAGCATAGATAGAATGTTATATTGATCAATCCATGACCAGAAATTGTTTTATAATAGTCCCTGAACAACAGCATTGTCCCACAGAGATTATAGAGATGGGCTTTGGTGTGAATGTCACTCTTTTCAACAAGGCATGATATTTTGCTTTAATTTTTGGCATGGTGATGTTTTAACATTGTACTTTACATGGTAAGCCCTTCTTTCAGCCTTGGAGTCGTTGGCTTGTTTGGTCTGGCTGCTGCTTGTAGAAACTAATTCTGATCAGTGGAGTTTCACACTGGTCTTAACATCTAACATCTGGTTCATCTTCTGCTGCATGTTTTGTGTGGTATTTTGGAATTCTGTTAGGAGAGTGATTGCACTGCTACTTTTTTGTGATTGTGTCAGTTTCATCGCTGTATCAATCGTGTTTTGTGTGTTTGTACAGCTGTCTGTTGGCTCCAATGTCAGAACGGAGGTGTGTGCCAAAGACCAAACACTTGCTCCTGTCCAGAGGGATGGATGGGCCGATTTTGCGAGGAGCGTAAGTACACACACAATCATGCACGATAACAGCAGCAGCACTCACAAACAGATTATTAATATTTCCATATGACAGCAGTCCATTACTTTAGGTAACATTTCATGGGTCAATAACAGCATGCATCACAACGGTTTCTTAAAAAGCATTGCTTATTAACAGTCACCTCACACACAAAGCTGCATTTCTCTCTTTGGCTTCACTTTTTCTTCCTCAGGAAGCCAAAACTGCTGGGTGTGGTGTGAATGTATTTAAAGGGTTAGTTCACCCAAAAGTGAAAATTAGTCCATAAATTACTCCCCCTCAAGTCATCCTAGGTGTATATTACTTTCTTCTTTCAGACGAATCCAGTCGGAGTTATATTAAAAATTGTCTTTGATCTTTCAAGCTGTTTTATGGCACTCAGCAGGTGTTGCAGTGCATCAGTCCAAAAGAAGTTAAATAAAAAGCGCCCATCCATAAAAAAGTGTCTCACACGGCTCCGGGGGGTGAACAAAGGCCTTCTGTAGCGAATCGATGCGTTTTTGTAAGAAAAATATCCATATTCAAAACGTAATAATCACTTTAATGTAGCTAATGTAGTAAAGAGACCAAGTGGTTTAAACAACGTTTTGTCTCATACTAAAGTTTTAAAAAGCTGATTTAACTCAGATTATTCTCACAGTCACACAGTTTCATACTGCCTGTGCTTTTTACTGCAGCGATCTGCATCCTACCATGTCTCAATGGAGGACGCTGTGTAGCTCCATACCAGTGTGAATGTCCAACAGGATGGACTGGCACACGCTGCCATAATGGTAAGAGTGTGTGTTTGTGTATAATGACTTGTGATTGTCGTCGAAAAAATGTATTACATAAATGTTGATTAGTAGCAGAATAGTTAAAGGGACAGTTCACTCAGAATGAAAATTCTGTCATTAATTACTCACCCTCATGTCGTTCCAAACCCATAAGACCTTCGTTCATCTTCAGAACATCTTTGTTCATGTGTGTGATGCTGCTGACGTAGAACACACATGCACTGAGTCTTGTTTACGAGCAGAGGAATGCACATGCATGTCGTGGTACTCTGGCAGAAGATGGCAGAAGACGGTAACTCGGGGGAGAAGAATTGTTGAATAAAGTTGTTGCTTTCTTAGTGCACAAAAAGTAGCTTTGTAAAATGATGGTTGAACCACTGATGTCACATGGACTATTTAATCGATGTCCTTACTGCTTTTTTGGGCCTGGGAATATTACAGTTGCGTTGCTGTCTATGGAGGGTCAGAAAGCTCTTGAATTTAATCAAAAATACCTTAATTTGTGTTCTGAAGATGAACGAAGGTCTTACGGGGTTTGGAACGACATGAGGCTGAGTAATTAATGACAGTTTTTCATTTTTGGGTGAACTATCCCTTTAACTAGTCAGAGCAGCCTCTAATGTTGTCGGTCTTGTATGAGTAATTAAATAACAAATCTACAACTTTGAGGAAGTAGGAACATCACCTGCTTTATTGAGTCCTGACAAGTTGAAACGAATGAAACACAATTAGTGATAACCTCACAGCATTTAATTATAGCCAATTTATGAAGTCTAGAGAACATCTGTCATTCCCTCAAGCTATCTGTGATCTTGAAGATATAAGTCTTAGTTCAACTATAAAAGCTGCTATTTAGGGAAATATCTCACCATTAACTAAAGACATCATGCTAAACAAATTAAACTTAAGAGTTTAAAAGTAGGGTGGAGTGCAGTGATTAGAGTGATTACAGACAGAAGGACCTCATGGTGGGATGGGGGCCGGGGCTCATTCTCCCGGGGTCATCCTATGTCATACTCACGTTGTTGCCAGGCAACACCTGTGACAACAGACTCTAATAGTGATATGCAGTAGATCCCAGGAGCCCAAGCAATAAAACAAAACACAATTATTGAAAACACATAGGGGCAGTTGACATAAGTTATGACATAAATAATGTTTACACCATAATTTACCTTCAGTTATTTTAAACAGCATTTTTCTAATTATACTACATTTAGTTTTATGAACTCATAATAATTGGCAGCCTACATAGAATATAAAAATTAAATATAAGTGAAATGCAAAACATGTAATAGGTGAAAACACCTTATTAAAAAATTCAGAGAAATGATGACCAGCATCTAAAAACATACAGTTTGTATTATAGCAAATATATTATAACATTATAATATTTGTATTATAACAAATTTACTATATTTCAATAAAATATATACATTTTTCATACTTATTATTAACCTGAATTTAAATTAAGTTTAATGTTTTATATATTTAAACAGATTTTATGTCACCATTTAAGTCTAACATGTTGTTTTTGTCTAGTTTAACCTGAACTGTTGCTGAAACAACAGGTTTTCTTTGACATATTGATGTGTATTCATGCATTTGCTTTCACAATACCATGAATATCTGCAGAATGTATGACTTATAAAGACCAAGAACACATTTACAATACCACACACTTCTTATTTTTACATTTCTTAATGAAAAGATTTATTGAGAACACCACCAGCAGGACTGTAACTGCATGCATTGAATGGTCTTTAAATCTCCAGCACCAAGACAAACAAACCTACTTGTTGAGTTGCTCAAATACATTAAAGCAAACCTGATTTGGTTTTGCATACTCAAGTACAGTATTTACTGTATGTCACTTGCAGTGTTTGTTCTATAGATTTTTACCGATTACTCACTGGTTTTCATTCTGCTGTTGTGGTCAGACTCTTTGTGTTTTGTCTCGACCGGTGTTGATTCATATGTCAGGACAAAGGTCTCTAGGGCAAAGAGGAATTCTAGAAATGCTTGATTCCTCTGAAATTACAGGGGGTTAAATGTTCCCTTTTAAGAACCCATCTGATTGTGCTCCAAAACAGACTATGTGAATGTATGTGTTAATAAAAGAAAGAATGTAGTTCCTCTCCTTTTTCTTTAAAGGTCCCATATTTGACACCTTTCTGGAGTTTTATTTTAGGTTTTGATGTCCTTAAGAATATATGTTTGTGGTATAAGTACGGAGAGTGGGACGGTGGGCGGTGCTCGGGGTGGTGACTGAAGGCGGTGACTGTGTAGTTCTGACGTCAACGTTTTACGGAAGTCACAATGGTTCTTGAAAAATCACAGCTACTTTATGCAGGCTGTGTGAATTTTACTGTGGACTGACTGTTTTGAAACTTATATGGTAGTTACATAGCACCTAGACCTCAGTTATCATGAAAAAAGCCAGGAAATTTCAGTTTTGACAATATGGGACCTTTAAAACTCCAGCACCAAGACAAACAAACCTATTTTCTGAGTTGCTCAGATACATTAAAGCAAACGATAAGAAAGATACACCAAGATAAACCTACAAAGACAGACAAGTTATACAAGTTAATTATATAAAGCAACAAAATGCACTGAAGAATGTGTTGCTACAAGTATTATTACTTGTTTATAAATCACTCAGTGGCCTAGGACCTCAATACATTGGAGATATGCTCACTGAATATAATCCTAACAGAAGTCAGAAACACAAAGGGTCCACACAAAAAAAGTGAGTCAGCTTTTAGCTATAGTGTCGGCTGCAGATGGAACCAGCTTCCAGAAGTGATTAGATGTGCTAAAACGGTCGCCACATTTAGATCCAGATTCAAAATCTGTTTAGCTGTGCATTTACTGAATGAGCACTGTCCTACATCCAATTGATTGCACTTTATTTCATTCATATATCCTATTATTGATCCTTTTTTAAAAATTAATATTAAATCAATTGATTTTATTGTAGAATTAATGCACTGGATTATTGGCTAATGAGAGTATTTTTTATGTGTGTTCTTAGCGGTGTGTTCCATGCCCTGTTTGAATGGAGGCCGGTGTATCCGACCTAACAGGTGTCACTGCAGTCAAGGATGGGGAGGATATGACTGCTCTAGGTAAGCCACACACAAACTAGGTATATGTGACGTATTCATATTAACATACGCATTTGGATACATGCACATTACATAGAAGATTTGGAAACATTTGATGTACCACAGTCCTCAACACTTTCCCAGCATATTACAAGGAACACTAAATCACTCAGCTGGGAGATTCCAGGCGATTGTGAAAGACGAGTAAGGAAACCATAAGTAAATACAGATAAGAACCAGCCTTCTCTGAACTCTGCTGTGTGTACCAGTAGGTGAATTTGTGCCTCAGACACACCTAGTTTCATTATATCTCTCACAGTAAACCTACATTTCCCAGAGCACTGCAGTTGGTCTCAATCCAATCATTGAGTGAGCAGAGGGATAGGAAATGGATACTGCTGCCAGTTCTATTGTGATTCATTCTTTTAAGTAATTAGATTCTTTCCCATCTTTATTTCACTGATTCAGTACCAATGTCAAGATTTTATTGAGCAAATACAGTCTCTCAGTTAAGTACTATTGATCTGACAGTTTTTGCTATTAGTGTTTCCAGCTAGTCGGCTTGATACCCGCATCCCTCAGCTAATTAGATGCTGCAGCCTTCGTTGCAGGTTAGAGTGATTCACATTTAGATTTACTGGGCACTTGGTCGATTTAAGATTCAAATGAGCTTAAATACTTTTTCATGGTCTGTGTGAACTGTACAAGCAAATGCACCATTGCCTCAAGCAAGTGCTATCATAAATGTTTGAAAATTATTTAGTGATTATGGTGGCAATATATGGGTCCAAAAGAATTTTAACGGTCTTCAGCTGATCTTTGATTATTAATAATTGTCTTTCAGAAAAAGAAGATCTGGATACTTTCATTTTTAATGTGCCACGCTACAAGAGTTCAAGTCTGAATGTGTTGGAACAAGATGGCATAATGTCAGAGATTTGTATACAACATGTATTTTTTTCATGTAGAAATGAAACAGTATTAAATATATGCTGCTGCTATATACATGAACTTGTACGATGTGTAAAAATGTTGATGTGATTGTCCAATGTACATGTATATAAACTATTCTTTTCATGTTTTTATTAAAACAGAAAACACAACTATATGAAAACCAACTGTAATTCTCATTCCCACAGTTAATTATGAAGAATTCTCAATTAAACTTTCAGATTGTTCTACTTGCTTGTCTCATATGACTAATAAACATTTGACGTGAACAATTTGATACAACCAGCACAATACGAGAACGTTGTAAAAGTCAACTTTTCATTACCTTTAATATTTTAATTTCATACAAAGCCAACATAAAATACATTAGAGATAGCCATTATAGAGGGCCAAAACCTTTAACAAAAGTCTTACTTCTGTTTCTGTATATACACTAAAATAAAACAGGATATAAATGAAGCAGCCAAAATTAGAATGAGTTAGAGGTTGAGAATTGTTTTTTTCTGCGTATATTAGTTATTACAGTGGTTGGTTTGTGTTTTTCTTCATTTATGCTTATTGATAATCTCCTCCAGTTTAGCGTGATTTGATCCAGAAAATTCATCAATCTGAGAAAAAAAAAAGAAAAAAAAGCTGAATCAGTTACAGCACAACAAGGAGGAACGAACAGGTTAAAAAAAGATCACAGAAATGGAACAGAAAACCTCCAGAGATGATGATGCTTTACCTTCTTTCCATTCTTGTAGAAATGGAATGTTGGCATACATTTGATGTCACAGAAAGTGGCCACATCCTAGACAGAGAAAGAGGGAGTGGAGATCAGGTCTGAATAAGTTTATTCAGTCTACTGTGTAATGATAAGCATCTTTAATAGTGTCTTTTCATTTTGCTTAGCCAGTCTGAACACTTTTGTAAAAGAGGGATGAAATTATGTCCACAGCAGGACTCGAAGGCTGTCGAAATAAAAAAAAAAATCCATGATATGTTTAGAAAAAAATAATGTGTTTCATATTCATTTCATCTTAAAATTATGCTTGCCGCCATTCCTGAAATCAGTCACAAAAATGTCCGCTGGATATGCGCACTGTTATCAGAACCTTCAAATGCTCGGCTCACATTTGCCATCCTTATCTTGCGATTTAAATGTCAGGCAAAAAGCATGACATTTCAACAAATCGCAAACATGTATCAAGAATTCAACTTTCGAATATACACACATCCCGTCCCGTCCCCCATCTGCTTTGCAACACAGCATTGTAATAATAGCTAGTGTTTGTAACCATAACAACATGGGCAACCAGAATTGTCCCATTTTGTCACTGTCTCGATCTACCTCTGATAAAACTGAATGACAGCCAATATCCTTTCGGAGCGCTATCCCGTGAATCAAATAACACAGTATCAGCAAGCCGATCAGGAGAACAGCAACCGGGTGTGCTGGGATGTTCTAATGTGTTTGGGTCGCTTACAAAAGGTTAGGCGGATAGCGAGGCCAGTATTCAAATGAAAGTAACACAGTAAAACCCAGATGGTGAATCTATGTGAAAAGGGTGTTTTGTTCATTTGGCTCAGAAGTCTGTAGGCTTTCAAGTGTATTCATCAGAGAAAAAGACACCAGGTGACTAACCTGTGCATCATCCACATCCACCTTTAGAAACACGACATTTCCGTTCTCTTGTTTTTCAGACAGCGTCTGTGGAGGGAAAAAAGGCGGTTGTAAAAAGCAAACCACAAAGCTCGCAATCAAAGCACTTCCTTTGAACTTAATATTTCATTCCTTCCGTTTCATCTGTGAAATTTGCATATGCTTGCTTTTGTTGTCTAAACCAGGTAAAAATGTATGTGTGCACTGAGTAAAGGTAAAAGTGAACAACCACAAAACATGTAGGCTACATATGGCTGAGGTTGGTGGTTAGTTGTCAACCACCCCAAAATCTCAGTGTAGCCTATGTATTGTCTAATGTATGTATAAGGAATGAATCAGCAGTCTTTTGTCTTTTATTCCTCTCTTCTTTCTTTAGCAGGACTGCCTTTCATTTGCATTCTGTGAATGATTCATGCTTTAATTCTTAAGGAAGCTTCCCTGTCGATTGCCCCGACAACACAGCACAACAACAGAGCCACTCCCGGTGATTCCGGAGGCCTCTATAGAAGACATGACAGCTCCAGATGTCACTCTGAATCTCGGATGCGGTGACATATTCAGCAGTGCATGAATGCTCACTTTAAAGACTGGAGCAATGTTCTGGCAGGGCCCACACCATGTGGCTGTGAAGTCCACCACCACCAGCTTGTTCCCAGCATTTTTCAGAGCATTGTCGAAGGCAGACTGCAGAGAGAGGAGGAAAAGTAGATTCAGTTTCCAAACTGACATGACACATTCCTTCCTACTGAGGTTCACTGAAATGGGTGATGATGAGTCATAATGCTATGGTTTAATCAGAGTGACCAAGACATTCAAATATTTACAAAAGAGCCATGGCCTATGACTAGAAAGGGGTGACACAGCTTTTGCTTTTCTATTTGAGATACTGAAATACATATCCTTTTTAGTGAAATTACACTGATGCAAAACAAACACGTAGGCCTACTACTTTATTGTAAATTAATATCTGATACATTTTAATGGTGATGGTACAAAAAAAAATATGTACACGTATGTGTATTTTATTGCATTTGTTTAAATTCCTTTATGACTTTGTAAGTAGCATCATAAATCAATTTAAATGTAGATCCTGTTTGAACTGCATGTAGGCCTATATTAATGTTTGATCCTCGGATTTTGCATGTCTAAAACCAAAACACTTCAGAAGAACACTCCATATGAGAGAAAAAGCAGCTCGTTTGAATAGCCTACTACTACCGATGGATCGAATCTGATTTTTAATTAACCTATTGACAAACAGGTCTGGAAGATTAGTTCAATGCAACGGATTGAATCGATCTGAGCAGAGTGTCACTGACTCACAACTTGGCTTGACTGACTTACAATGATTCAAACGTTTAGAAAATCAGCCAAAGTAATTGATTTTTATTATATAATGTAAATTATATTTAGATTTAATTATATATTTATAAGGTGAAGTATAGCTGAAATAAACACAATCAATTACAAAAGCACCCTCCACGTGGCTTTATTGTAACATTAGAGTAACATGACAACAGATGGATTTCTGCTTCAGACTTTATATCAGAGACTGCGCCGGGACGTAATTACGTGACAAAATAAAGAACCACTGAATCAGTTTGTGAAATGAACTTTTCGAAAGAACCGATTTGAGTCGGATCTCCCATCACAACTGCACAGATGTTTACACAAGCAAACACTTTCTAACTAACAGCCACTTATTAAATCGTACGTTTTATGTCCTGTTTAAAAAGTAACTGAGAAAAAATGTACTTCTCGTTTTGTACTTTTCATTACTGTACTCTGCTTTGAGGTTCTGTAGAACACTAGAAACCAATACACGTTCTTGTGTGTAAACGTTTCCGCCCACATTTGTTCCGCAAGCAGCGTTTCGTTAAAAAAAAACTACATGCGGTTATAGCTTATTTTTATCTATATAAAACGTATTTTTATTAAAGTTATTAACCTATTCGAATAATTTTTTTTTTCATAGACATCAGAAGTCAAACATAATTAACGTACATTACCTATAAAGAGTTACAGTCAAAGTCAAGGTAGCAGCTCAAATATTGGTATTATATACATACCTTATCCTCAATTATGATAATCATTTTGATGATTTTGATGTCTGTCTTCTACTGGTCTACTGTGTACGTCTTCTGAAAGCTCCTGCTTCATTGACAGTCAGAGTAGCAGCCCGCATCATAGCGTGAACACTGTCAAGTAGCCCCGCCTTCAATGAAGACAACGGACCAATCATGGAATTATGCGGTTCTGTAACCCCGCCTACCACTACACAACACAAATATATATAATCAGCAGCTAAAGCTCAGTAAAAGCCATATACGAACGTTTTGCGCAGCTTGATGCATACATATTTAGATGTAACCTCTATAAGGAGTGAAGCATGCTCATTTATCTTGAAAGACCATCACTAATCCTGGTTTTGCTATGAGCAAGTCAGAATGACTTGACAGATTCCGGATTTACAGATTTACTGTACGCGACGTGACGTCACCGAGAGTAGTGGTGGATTACTAAACTGTAGTAGGCTATTCTTATTAATTTTTTATTATTTTTTCTTCTTTGTCTTCCTATATAATTTCTGTATTCATAATGTCATCCAGTGTTACATTAATTGTTGAATGTTAAGAGGTTATACTTGCAATAAAAAAAAAACTAGTAGGCTATAAAAACTGTTTGTATAGCCTACTATGCACACACATTCTTGCACATGTATAGTGCATCAAATAGTAAACAAAGAACATTCAATGTCTTTTTTGACAGCTTTTACAGGTTTTTAGACATACAAACTGTATTATCACAGAAGAACGCATGCTGACATGTTCTGAAAACTAACACTAATCACTAATCTTACCTGATAGACAAATAGCTAAGGTAATACAAGGAGATACAAAAACAATTACAACAGCAAATGTTTCAACCTATTTAACCAAAAAAAATATATATATATTTTAGTCACACTTTCTACTATACAGAATCACTGTGACTCAAACCCTCAGATCTTCTGCTTTTGTATATTCATTGTTGAACAAGCCAGTCCTTAAGACAACCTATTTTAATACCTTTATCTTGAAAGCACACGTCTGTAATTAATAACTAATGTATAGACACAGTCCCTAATAAAATGTTCTCTTGAATTCATGTCCAGTTGTTTAACCCTGTCCTCTAGTGGCTGTAAAATGCAATCATCAACTTATTTTTTTACTCAAATGTTAATGTAGGCTACTTTACTTTTCTGTGTTAAGCATTCGGTTTACATTATTTTGTGCTAGACACTAATCTAACTGTCTGCTCATTAACAAACATGTTTTACTGCGATTTTGTGTCTATTTCACAACCTTCAAGTACAGAGACACTTGGAATCATGAAATATTTCAAACAAGTTTCTAAAGTACATTTAGAGGTTTAGCCTCAACAACGAGAACATGTAAATGTGTTGTGAAACTTGTCTGGTTACACAGTTTCATTAGAACTAACTGAATCCTGTGAAGACATATCTGCATGTTGGAGTGGTGACAACAGCTGACATGTTCTGAATCATCTCTTCTTCTTCGTCGGCCATTTAAGTAGATTCTATGCGTTTCTTTAGAATTGTTTGTGGCGCAGCAAAAATATCGTTTTGCTTTTTACATTTTTTTAATTCTAGAACCCTGAAGAATGACAAAAAATTACTAAAAAAATAACAGAAATAATGAACATTATTAATCAGACAAGGAAGATATGGGAAGGTATGACCATATACAACATAAATATGAGGCTTATGTGGTTTTATTTGTAAACATATTGAAGTGAAAGACAGTTAAAATAGTGAAATTTGAAAAAAAAAAAAAAACTTGGTGGACAAGTATGGGATTCATTTGGTTCCCTGGACCTTTAGACACAAACAGACTACACTAGGTTTTTCTGTCTACACATATTCAAGTTACCCAAATGTGTCATAGGCTATTGTATTTTATGTAAAAACACAACAGATGGATTTCTAAGCATGCTTCAGACTTTAACAATAGCCTTCCCAAGTCCATCGCCCTTCAGCATCCTTATGAAGGCAGCTGGCATGTTCTCAAAGCCAACTGTGACCACTTCCTTCGCCTTCAGTTTGCCCTGCAGGAAAACAATTCAATGTGTCTACAAACCAGTTCTCTTTCTCATTCACAGGCTGGTGTTGTTATATGCTGTGTAATGGCAATTATCTAATGAAGGGTGTAACGATAGGTGTAACGATTATGTTCCGAATGATTCATTTCTAAAGCAGCTTACCTCTTTCATCCATTTAAGCATTCTCTTGATAGATTCTGCATCTTTGTGTTGCCAAGATCTCACCATAAAGCCTTCTATCTTCAGTTGCCGTGTAATTATTTCGTGGCGAGGATAAGGACCTGTGAGACAGAACAGATTCAATAGCTTAATGTTAGATTGCTTAGATTTTGCATATCCTATACTGTCCTCTAGTGGTTGTAAAGTGTAACAATTTAAAATATTTGTTTTTTCTCCAATATCTTCTAATATTAAAATGTGACTTTTTTCCCTTGAAGGGGCTCAGTAGAAATGAGACGTACACATCTGTGGTGTTGTGTCATTGTAATTGGCTATTGCACCGCAAACAGCGACCTCCTGGCTTCATGTTTTTGAGTGCTTCGGTAAAGAAGGGACCTCCCACCTAAAGAACATGAAGTAAAAGATTTGTTAACAAGTACCAGACTGTATTTTAGACAAAAATACACATATAAAGTCAATTACATTCTCAAAGTAGCAGTCGTATCCTTCAGGTGAAGCGTTCTTCAGCGCTTCCTCTAGTGAGGAGACAGTCTTGTAGTTGAAGGCCTGGTCAAAGCCCAGCTCTTTTAGGTATGCCACCTTGTCATCACCTCCTGCTGAACCCACAACCTTGCAGCCTTTGATCTTGCAGATTTGCCCCACCATCGCACCTACAGCACCTGCTGCTGCGCTCACCAGAATCGTCTCACCGGGCTGTATCTTACACACCTCTTCCAGACCATACAGAGCAGTTAAACTAGAGGATAAAAGAGACGGGATTTAGAAAACATAACAGAAAAAAAAAGAATTGCCACTGCCATCATTTATAGCAGTCGTGAACTCGTGATTACATTACCCAGGCATCCCCAAGGAACCAAGAGCCAGGGACATTGAAATATCACTGGGCCATTCGGATACTATCCGGGCCAAGATGGGCCCGGCTGGACCCTTCGCTTTTGTTAGTGTGTGTCCTCCATCCACAATTAGCAACCACGTTCATCCGTCAGGAAATGCTGGGTCCTTGCTCTTCACTACCCTGCCAGACATGAGTTAAGATATTTATTTAGTGATATGAAATGTTTTTGGTTAAGAACAGACCTGTTTCATCACGTAGATGCAACTTAACTTACTAATGCAATTGCATAAACATGTAAATTATTCTGTGTAAACTGTGTTTCTCTTTTGCTCAAGATGTTTTTCCACTCATTTAAGTGGAAGTGTCTTCATCAGTTGATGCAACTTAAACCACATTGATGAGTAGCTGAACCGCTTGAGCAACAGATTCAGTTGCCTAGACATTTTCTGATACCATATTCAAATTATTTAACAATCTATGACTACTTGGATAAGATTTATTTCCCTTTTCACCACTGAGCATGCTTTTTGTTTCTGTAAATGTTCTGCTAAGTAAAATGAATCTACAGCATAAAAATGTAAATAAAATGTAACAGTATTATACATTACAATATACATGTATAGGATCCACGTCTTTGCCTTAACCATGATTATATGTCAGAAGCTGCACAGGCAGAGCTCTTCAAACTGGAAGTTGTTCTGAGAGAGAACAGAGCTTGCTTTTATTGTAGTGATGACAATGAACACTTGCATAACAAAACATCTTTATTGACATAAATGACGTAGCAGATTCATATAACCTCTGTACTGATATTTATGGGTGAGGTACAGTATGTCTCACCTGCACAATTAATATTGTTTACCTTGGACTTTCAATATTTAAATTGTATTATCTGCATTAAATATTAATAACAAAACATTTGTCCTTAATGTTATAAACAATCTTCTAGGAGAGGAGGTTTCAGGTACCCTGGCACCACACATTGTGGATGTAATCAGGTCATAAAATGTGCAGGGCTAAGGATCCTCAATCCCAGGAGCTGTACAGTATGCAGGGTTTATCTGACATCCAGTGCAGATTTATTCTTAATGTTAAATGTTACAATTTTCAGGATTGTTGTGAATTTCATACAACAGACATTCAAATATTATGAATTTAAGTATTCACACCTGTCTTGTCTGGTTCGATTGAATCGAACTCAAGTTGCTGCGGATCTTTTGGGAGGGCGAGAATACAGCAATCACACCAAACAACTGTACCGAGACCCAGCTGAAGAGGTGGTCTCGGTCCGCTTCCAAACGAACTCTGGTACAGTTGAATGGATGAACCAATGAATGGATGACCTTAAGCACACGAGTGGTTTTGTTTACAATTTCTGGTTCACTTGCAAAAAGGGCAGTGTGAAAGTTAACCACACACAAAAAAAAAAAAAAAAAAAAAAAAAAAAAATACAATCAACATTGTATTTGGTCCGGACAAAAGCAAGTGAACTAGTAGACTTTCCTGGTGTGAATACACGCTGTGAGTGGTAAACTTGGACATTGTTAGTTTGTGGATGAAAATTTATTTTATTTTCTTATTTGTTGTTATTTGTAGTAATATCAGATACATTTTTAATGATTTTATTTTCTTATTTGTAGCAATATCAGAGAAAATTTTAATGATTTTCTTATTTGTTGCTATTTAGAAATAGAGGAATTTTTAATGCACAGTCAGGATGACTTTGAAATGACCTCATAACCATGACATTCAGGCCCGGCTCCAGAACCAAATCACTGAGGGTGCTTCTTCAATTAGTGAGGGTGCTGTAACTATATATATATATATATATATTGGCATCAGTTGCTATAGCGCAAAGAGCGCTCCGTTCATAATTCATCGCGATCTCACAAAGATACGTTATTATCAATAAAGTTCTCTACGCTGCACAACGGATCAACACATTGTTATAATGAGATGATTCGTGCTGAACACAATACCAGAACAAAAACTCCGGCGATTTCAGTGAATTCTAACTTAAACGCCTCTGATTAAAGAAATCAACAGATATGACCGTGATTGGCTACATTGCTCAACGCTGCAAAAACACATTGACATAGGCCTAGAAATCGATCTCCAGAGCGCAAACCATAACGCACTGGATAGTATACCAAATATTCAATAAAATGTCATTAATACAGCTTTAACTAAGATTGTTTTTGATTTCGTTTGAGGGTGCTTAGCACCATCTAGCACCCCCGTAGAACCGGGCCTGGGACATTGATTGCATGTCATTCTGTATAACAAAGCAGCGTGATCCTACCTAGAGGCCCAAATCAAAATCATTATTACATATACCACTAAAATGAAATGTGTTATTCTAAAATGTATTTGAATATATTCTTAATCAGTGTAACACAATGTAACAAAAAACACTACTACACATTTTGTCATGGATAAAATACGTAATTCTTTTCTTCGCCCCACACATAAGATGACCGTCTCTTCTTCATGAACATTCACTATGAACTACGATTCCTTCATAAATAGCCACAAGATGTCAGTGTTCAGACAGATATTTGTGTTGTGTCAATGTACATTACCACCAAACACCCAGTGCAGGTAGTAAAAATACCAAATTATTTTTACTTTCATTTTTAAGCTCATGCATTTATTTATCAAAATAACTTTCTTAGAAAACTTGTCTTTTTAGAAACCTCTACAAAGCGTCATTATTTGCCTGTCTGTATCCGTCTTACTTACTCTGACTAAAGGGCGTCTAAAGGCCGTTAATGATTTTTATGCTGTCGCTGTTGTTCATGTAGTTCTTCTAGTTCATGATGACTCAGCATATTCTGCTCAGTTTTTTTATGACAGAATTGACAAATTCTGAATAATGTTGAGCAACAGACTTAATAGGCCTATGCACGTTAATCTTTTGAGATCAAAATCTCCTTGCTGCTTCTAATATTAGAAAAAGTATCATTTTATTCCTGTTTTGTGCATATCTGTCCTAGAGAATGTTGCAAATGTGACACTCAATGTACAAAAACAGACTTATTATTTGTAAAACAAAATAAAGGACACAACATGAAAACATGATTATTAATGCAGTATCTATAACAAAAAGGGCAAGACTGTTGCTTCATGAACAAACCACTGAAACACTTGCCATTAGACTTTAACAATGGCTTTTCCGATATTTTCTCCCCGCAGCATCCCCATGAATGCAGCAGGCATGTTTTCAAAGCCAACAGTAACATGTTCTTTACACTTCAGCTTTCCCTGTAAACCATCAAATCAAGAGAATCAGCATCATTATCAATATATGATACTTAATGAGATGAAGTATAATTGTATTTAGTTAAAGCATTGTATAGTAACAACCAAACTAGCATTTTTCAAGGAAACCAAGCATTCTGAAGTACCTCTTGCATCCAGGTCAACATTCGCTTCAGTGACTCTTCATTTTTATGTTCCCACCTGCTTACCAAGAAACCTTCCATTTTCAACTGCTTAAAAATCATCTGAAGCTGTGGATAAGGACCTAAAAAAGACAAATACACATCATCACTGCTGCAAATGGACAAACGTCTACTTCAGCCCAATTCTTCATGTCTACTTTTATGTTTCATTAATGATGACTAAACAGTTTTTGTATTGTTTATACTAAGGTATTGATTCTATGGTGTAAAGGTCATTCAGAACACCCTCTACTGGTTAAAACGAGAATCACATGAGAGGTACTTTGCAAGTTGCTTTGGATAAAAGCGTCTGCTAAATGACTAAATATAAATGTAGGTTAACCAAACCTGTTTGTGGAGTGGTGTCGTTATATAGTGATATTCCTCCACATACAGCAATACGGCCAAATGCCTTCATCTGTGTAATAGCAACACTCGAAAAAGGGCCGCCCACCTGGAAACCAAACCAAATCTTTGAATAATTAAGATTGTCAAGTTGTCTTTTTTTAAATGTATTGTTAACTGAGCATTAGTTTCATAAATTATTAACCAACTAGTACCAGTAAATTCTTACATTCTCAAAGTAGCAGTCATATCCTTCAGGTGAAGCGTTCTTCAGCGCTTCCTCTAGTGAGGAGACAGTCTTGTAGTTGAAGGCCTGGTCAAAGCCCAGCTCTTTTAAGTATGCCACCTTGTCATCACCTCCTGCTGAACCCACAACCTTGCAACCTTTTAGTTTGGCAATTTGACCCGCTACAGAACCAACAGCCCCTGCGGCTGCATTCACCAGTAAGGTTTCTCCTGGTTTGATGGCACAGACCTCCTCCAAACCATAGAGTGCTGTCAACCTGTGGAGCACAGTTAATGTTATTTATTATATACTGATGTATCATTTTATCATATAATGTTTATGTGTGGTGCCTCAAATAAAAGAGGACCAAGTATATTTTGTAAATAAGCTGAAAAGGGAAATTTTTCACCCATTCAGACCATGAACGATAACTATAATAATATTAGCAGCCACACCATTGCACAATAAGATTCTGGTTGCAGTAATGTAATTTGCCATTTTAAATGCTCAAGTGTCTCAAAACTGGGTGGGTTCTGACTGGCTGTCAATGTTTTTATGGTTCATCAGCTGGGAAAAAATTGTCTAAGAGTGATTCCAATAAATTATTCATCCGTGTTGTTATCATTAAAGTTGTGGTGTGGACTTCCTAGTTCTCACAGGATTAGAATGATTATTAAAATTGTATACAGTAATTATCGTTATTGTTATCATCCGTGGTGTGAATGGGCATTTACGGTGTCTTATTCTTTTCTGCCTGAAAGTTTTCTTAAGTTTAAAGTAATAAATAAAGTTTAAAGTTAAAAGTAAGTAATGTTTATTACATGGTGTATTACATTTGTACCAGAAGCCATTTGTATTTGCAATTTGATTTTTATTAAGGACTCTTAATGTGTTGTACTACCTACAGATTTTATAAGTGGCTGAATTTACTATGAGGCATGTTGTATTGTTATCATTTATAAGTCGCTTGGGATAAAAGCGCCAGCTAAATGACTAAATGTAAATGACTAAATGTATTGGTGCGAGTTACAATTGTTACAATTATGTGGAAGTGTTTGTATTAATGTTTCTTTTTGTGATTAATTTTTTGATATGTGCAGTTATGTATATTTGTGAAGTCTGTGATGTGCTGCCTATGCCCTACTGCAATTTCCCCTTGCAGGATTAATAAAGTAGTAAACAAACAAAATTCTGTGGTGTTGGATGCTTCCTGTTTAAGCTATGCCTTCTTTTGTGAACAGTCATTAAGAATAACACAATCCATTTGCTATCAGCCAAAAACACTTCTGAGGAGATGTTTAAAAGCGATCCAAAACAAATCTCACAAAGCAGAGAACATGTGGGCAACAAATGTTTGTTGCGTAAAGCCATAAGTGACTTACAATACACACCTATTTTTCCCACGAACTCAAGCCATATCGACTCACAACATCTGTGATGATCTTTGATGTGCTTAAATTAAATATCAGAAAATGACTATATCACAGTCGATTAAGCGTTTGACCTACCTTCTAAAGCCATCTGGAAAAGAAACAATTGTGGGTATGAAAGAAGTAGTGAGTTTTACCCTGGCATGCCAATGGCTCCAAGGGCATGGGAGAGGGGGACACTCTGAGGCCAGGCATCCAAGACTTTGGTGATATCGCTCCCATCTGACACATTATGTGTTCTCCAACCACATTGACCAACCACATGACAGCCCACAGGAAATGAAGGATTATTACTTTGAATCACTCTATAGTCAAAATATAAGAAGATACTTTGATTTACAAATTATCTGATCATATTAAGTAGGTAAACAATACAAGCAGAAAAGTGGTTTATAAATAATCAAATCTATAATATATTTGGAGGAGAGGCATTGTCTCATTTAAAAAGGGCATAGTCTAAACACAAACATATGTTATTTAACTGGTCTTGTAAAATATTTGCAATCTTAAAGTATAAACATTCACTACTTTGAACCTTCTGCCAGTTCCTGATCTGTTTATTACACAATAACGGTCATTGACTGTTAATGCGTCACAGATGACCAAATTGTTGGAAACTTCGCATTTTGCTCTTATCAGAAAGTCATGGGTTCTCTCAAAATGTTGAGGAAAGAACCTGAACAGTTTAAAGTTAGTCAGTTGCAGCTGTTATGGGACAGAATGATTATTATTTCTCTTACTTGGCAACTTGAGTTCCGATCATCACATCTCCTGCTTGCATTCGGACACGGCTGTATGGTCTAGAAGAAATTAAATAAGATAAAAACTAGGAATAGCATATTTAGGGGAAAGTAGTAATGCATCGAATAATTCACAACAAACCAAACAAGGAATAATTTTCAAACATGCAGGATCAGTGTGACTTTATTTTATGTCAAAAGAACCTTAAATGAAGATGTTAGTGCACATGTTAATTAACATTACAGCTTTTGCACTCACCGCATGTAAGGGTCCACACTAAGGAACACTGCCTCTAGAAGAACCTCTGAAGAACAAGAATAAATGCCACTTGGTATGCAACAGAGCAAATATGGGAAAAATATGAAATCGGAGCATCGCAAACCTCCATCTTTGGGCTTAGAGAGCTGCTCTAGTTTCAGCTCAAAGTCGGTGTCTTTAGGAAAGCCCTCAAAGTGCTGCTTCAGAACCCAGGTTTTGGCTTGAACCATGACTCTTTTTGTTGAAAGCAACTGTAAAAATAAAAACAAAAATAATATTGCGTATATTTGTAAACACACGAATAGTATAAAGTTGTGTAGCCTTCAAAACCACAGACTATTCCACGAAACAGCTGATTTGCTCACAAATCACATCAGCAATAAAAAAGCAGCGGTCCAACAGTATGTAATATCCATAATAATTTAACACGAATATCCTAGTATACATACCCGTTAATGCTATACACACAAAGCTCTCTGTTTCTCTATTATACTTTCTGTTGCGCACACAGTAGAGAACTGTTTTAGGCCCGCCTACAATCTTAATCAGGTGACATTTTGTATCTATCTGATTGGCCGACCAGATTTGTCATTCATCTTCAGTGAAGACGCTTCTTAATGTCCTTTTTTCTTAAAGTCAATTTCTATATATTTTATATCGTTTTAAAATGTATTATAACATTATTTCATCTTCTAAGTAAAAAAAGAGGCCTTTGAAATAATGTATTTGTCGAGGAACCACCTAAATCACGTGACGACAGCAAGCGCGGGCGCATTGCGACTGCAGCAAACAGACACTCTCGCGGGTTCCGGTGTGAGAGGCGGGCGGCAACACTGGACTGTGACTGGAGCACTGATGGCAGGAAATGACGGTAGCTCTGGTAGTGATCCGGAAATGGAAGACGAATCGTGTAGCGGGAGTGCAGCAGGGAGTGAATGGTGGAAAGTAGTCAATCGGAAAAGAAAGAAAAACAATAGTCAAGGATCATTTACGGATAGTGGAAAGGAGGATCATGTGAGTAGGAAAAATATAGAGGAATACAAAGTAATGATGAAATTTGCAGAACCTGGTATGACGATAAACCCGATTAAACTGACCAAATCTCTGAACAAAGCGTTAGGAGATTAGTGCTCCACACTCCAGTCCAGTTGGTGGCGGTAAATGCACCAGAAGTTGGTTTGCCATCTGCCATAAAACGTTATTAGAAGAAGAAGACACTCTCGTGGGTTGATGCGCAACAAGCAACATTGATTGACTTCGTCGTGTTTGGAGTCTACGGCGGTTGACATAGGAGAGATGAGATAGTAATATCGAGGATGAGATTTGGACACACAAGATTAAATAGTACACTTTTTAAAATGGGTAAACATGATACGGGAAGGTGTGAATTTTGTGGACAAGAAGAAACAGTGGAACATGTTATATTGTACTGTCAGAAATATGAGACTGAAAGAAGGATGCTAATGCAAAATTTAGAAAAAATAAAAATGCAATTTATACCGAGATATATTTTACAAAATAATTCATGGAATGAATGCTATAGTTTTATTTTTCAGTTCCTTAAAATAACTAATTTGTGGGAGAGAATTAAAAAAAATAAAAAAATAAAAAATAAGAGGAAAAAGAAAAAAAAAAAATGTGGGAAGGAAGTCAATTTTTGATCCACACTCCATTCCAGTTGGTGGCGGAAATACACCATTTTGTTGTTTGTCAACCGCCAATAAAATTTCAAGAAGAAGAAGAAGCAAGCGCGGGCATTTCGGAAGTGGCTAGCGAGACAGACTGCAATACATCAAAAGGTTCTTCTGAACTTCTGTTTTTCAAGGTAGGGATATTTATGATACACTGCTTTGTGAAATATGTCAAATTCAGTTTTTTAAAAAGCAATGGTGGCAAATGTATTGTCGTTTGTACTTGGCTAACCAGTAAAGCAAGCTAATATAGCTAAATGTAAACGTTTAACAAGTAACGTTACGTTAACGTTAGCTCGTTTTTAACGGCTCTTGAAATTCAAAATACATTGTTGTTCATCTGTCGTACTGACGGTAAAGTTAAGGCCACTTTGACTTTAGCTGTCTTTGAGGTATTGGTCATGACTTGAGTCTGTCTTGAAACTTCTGACTGCTGATCGGTTTCACACAGTCCATTTTTTCTTTTTTGAAAACAATTATATTTTGAATATCTCAGTATTTACGTGTGTTTTGCTATAGTTAGTACGTTGTTCACAGATGTTTTGTGACGACTGCTTTTTCCAAACCTGTTGGCTGTCTTTCACGGATCATATGAGGCTAAATAACCACAACGAAGTAATAGCTGTTTATCTGTAATCAATCACTTCAAACTGTAGCAGACGAATGTGGGTTTACTTGGCTATACTGTGTCAAAATTGTACCCAACTGAAAGTATCTAGCTAAGAACATACACAAGTAAAAGTAAAAATAAGTATACCTTTTTCTTAGCTTTTTAAATTGACTGATGAAACTTAGATGAACAAACAGAGCAAAGCAACCTGTTTATTTGTAACCTATAATAATCTGTTTAACGTTACCTGAAATTGTTCAACTTTGAATTCAGCCACAGCTAATTATAGTTGTTTGGTCTTCGAATATAGCTTATACAGGCCATTACAGGTGTTGTGAGACCATACAAATACCCAATTTCAATAGTACATGTTTGGTTTTGAGTGTAAAAAATGTTTAAATTCTAAAAATAAAAACGATGTTTATGTAAAGTTATTTATTATTAGCCTTAGAAACAACAGAATTCCTCATTTGGATAGGTAGCTAAATGAATGTGAGTGTGTATGTTCAGTTATGGGTCAGTCTGTAAGATTATATTTAGAGTGGTTTCTGAAGGATGTGACAAACTTGAATGGTAGTGTGTAGGGCTGGGCGATATAGCTAAAAAATGTATCAACGATATAAT
>NW_015542362.1:875327-877199 GCF_001515605.1 Sinocyclocheilus anshuiensis | reverse complement strand
TTTTTGATCCACACTCCATTCCAGTTGGTGGCGGAAATACACCATTTTGTTGTTTGTCAACCGCCAATAAAATTTCAAGAAGAAGAAGAAGCAAGCGCGGGCATTTCGGAAGTGGCTAGCGAGACAGACTGCAATACATCAAAAGGTTCTTCTGAACTTCTGTTTTTCAAGGTAGGGATATTTATGATACACTGCTTTGTGAAATATGTCAAATTCAGTTTTTTAAAAAGCAATGGTGGCAAATGTATTGTCGTTTGTACTTGGCTAACCAGTAAAGCAAGCTAATATAGCTAAATGTAAACGTTTAACAAGTAACGTTACGTTAACGTTAGCTCGTTTTTAACGGCTCTTGAAATTCAAAATACATTGTTGTTCATCTGTCGTACTGACGGTAAAGTTAAGGCCACTTTGACTTTAGCTGTCTTTGAGGTATTGGTCATGACTTGAGTCTGTCTTGAAACTTCTGACTGCTGATCGGTTTCACACAGTCCATTTTTTCTTTTTTGAAAACAATTATATTTTGAATATCTTAGTATTTACGTGTGTTTTGCTATAGTTAGTACGTTGTTCACAGATGTTTTGTGACGACTGCTTTTTCCAAACCTGTTGGCTGTCTTTCACGGATCATATGAGGCTAAATAACCACAACGAAGTAATAGCTGTTTATCTGTAATCAATCACTTCAAAATTGTAAAGTATCTAGCGTATCTAGCTAAGAACATACACAAGTAAAAGTAAAAATAAGTATACCTTTTTCTTAGCTTACTGATGAAACTGATGAAACTTAGATGAACAAACAGAGCAAAGCAACCTGTTTATTTGTAACCTATAATAATCTGTTTAACGTTACCTGAAATTGTTCAACTTTGAATTCAGCCACAGCTAATTATAGTTGTTTGGTCTTCGAATATAGCTTATACAGGCCATTACAGGTGTTGTGAGACCATACAAATACCCAATTTCAATAGTACATGTTTGGTTTTGAGTGTAAAAAATGTTTAAATTCTAAAAATAAAAACGATGTTTACGTAAAGTTATTTATTATTAGCCTTAGAAACAACAGAATTCCTCATTTGGATAGGTAGCTAAATGAATGTGAGTGTGTATGTTCAGTTATGGGTCAGTCTGTAAGATTATATTTAGAGTGGTTTCTGAAGGATGTGACAAACTTGAATGGTAGTGTGTAGGGCTGGGCGATATAGCTAAAAAATGTATCAACGATATAATGTTTCATATCGTTCGGTATTGATAATTATTGACATTTTTATAACCTTTTTTTAAAACAAAAAGCAATAGAATGTTTTATTTATTTAACCACTGTATGTATAATTAACACAATTTATTGAGACAAACAACAAATATTTTTTGTTTTAACAATCAAACACAATAAAAATGAAACATCTCATTTCTAATGTTTTATATGCAGATTAAATAGTATAGTCCTACAGTCTATACAAGTCTTTATTGTAATAGCCAAAATGTGCTTTTTACTGTTTTGTCTTGCTTTTCAAAGGAAAAGATCAATTACAAAACAACAATTTAAAAATATTTGACACTGAACATTTTTTACATTCTAGCAGACATTATACCAACAAAGAACAATTTAACTTAAAATTAATAAGTTCGTAAAATAATATTTTTTGGCCATCAGACCCCCTTGTAATGATTTTTGCGTCTTTCTCTGACAGTTTTAAATGCTTCCACACTGCTGACATGTGTGCTGCATTATAAAGAGCGTGCCTCTCTTCGCTGGTTGCTATTTGATCGCGTCATATCATTGTTCGGTACAATTTATTCGGTCTTTTCGCTTATTCTGAACATTCGGTGCATCCCTAAACAATACATTTATTACAGGATTTATTAATATTTCTT
>NW_015542362.1:872717-875093 GCF_001515605.1 Sinocyclocheilus anshuiensis | reverse complement strand
CATGAACTAAGATTAGTAAATGCTGAAGAACCTTATTATAAAGTGTTACCAATATTAATATAAATTCTGTCCATTTTTATTGTGTTACTTTCAGTAAAAGTGTGGTTATTTTATTGGCTTGTTTTTTTAAAATTCAGTATCATTTAAATTGAGTTAAATTTAAAAAGTCTTAAATTACTTTATATTATTTAATAAAATATTAAATAATCATTACAAAGCAGTTTCGGTTTTAGGCCAAGTGCATCCAGAATTTTCGGTTTCCGTTTCGGCCCAAAATTTTCATTTCGGTGCATCCCTAGATGTAAGACTACATGTTTTATTTAATTTAATTTAAATTTAACAGTAATTTACCTTCAAATGCCCCAATTGCTGAAGGGTCTGCACAACTTTTTAGTACAATTTTAAGTTGCATTGTTCAAAATATCTGTAGTAGCACAGCAGTGCATACCTGTATACATTTCATTAAGGGGACATAATTTGAAGTTGGAAAAAGTTAATAAATTGCAATATATTGGAGAATATCGCAGTATATTTAAAATCGCAATGATATTGTATCGTGACACAAGCATCGTGATAATATCGTATCGTGAGGCCTCTGGTGATTCCCACCCCTAATATTCATTCTTTATTCACAATCTCCTCATCACAGGCAGGCACAGCACTAATTTCAGCATGTGTTTGTGTTTGTGTGTGCTGTCTGCGTCACTCATAGCACGTGCCTATATCATGCACTATATCGAACATTTTTTCAATCAATATCGAAGAAGGTGTGCCGTCGATAAATATCGATACCGTTTTATCGCCCAGGCCTAGTAGTGTGTGTGTTTCAATTTGCACACCGTACAGTTACATGCAACATTCCCCTCAGTTGGGCCTTCTATTTGTAAATACATAGAATAATTTGGGCTTGCTATAATGTCTTTTGACCATCTGCCTTAGGATAAGGGAATATCTCTGAAGTGAGAGCCAAGTTGACATAAGCAGCCATGCTGGATGGGGCTCAGTTTGTTGAGGCGTTGTCACGGTTGGGTTACCCACGGGCGTCTGTGCTGAAAGGTTCTGAGTTTGACTGGTTATTTGAAACAGCACCAGATAACCTACACCTTTTACGTGTTGTCTGCAACCGCCTGAACCGCAGCAATGTTCTAACACCAGAAGAATTGCAAGCATACAAGGCACTCCAGGAGTCTGGTAAGCCCATCTTGGATGAGGCGACACTGGGTGAGCTGCTTAAAACCTGTTTGCCTGTGGATGGAGGTGTAGTGTCATGGAGCAGTTCTGCGCTGGGTGGAGAGGGAAATGTAACAAGCAAGGATCTTGAGACAGAACTACAAGCTCTCCGCAAGGAGAAGCAGCTAAAACAACGCAGACTCAATAAGCTGCAGATGCTAGCTACCAACTGGGGTGCAAACTCCTCTGCACCCCAAGCACTGCTGCAGGAAGGAGGGAATACAGTAAAAGATGCCAACTCTGCCTTGGTAGCCGAAAATGCATACACCAACTCAACTGTGGAGAACCTGTCAAAGGAGACGACCAAACTGGCTGGCTTTTTCCAAACTGACACTTATTCCATAAGGAGTGAAGATAGAGCTGCTCCACAATTAGTTCCTCAACCAAGGACCCCAGTGCTCTTCTCCCAGTTGTCTCTAGAGCCTTTCCTCCAGCAACAGGAGCAGTTCACCAAAGGGTTGACTTCCTACACTCGGCGTCAGTTCTTTCAGGGCATCTCAGACATGATGGAGACCTCCCCATCCAATCACTGCCAACTGACCAATCTGAGCTGTTGCAGTGAGAATGAGGAAGAAGAGGATGAAGGACTAGTGGAACTCAGGAAGAAGGAGATGGCACAACTGCAGTGGGCATATAAAGTGGCACAATACCAGCTGGTGAAAGAGAGGGCAAAGGAGCATGGCGACAAGGCAGCAAAAGAGTGGCTCATCCAGCGACTAAACAGCAGCACAGAGGTGAATATTAAAGAAAATGATAGTTTCCATGATTAATTTATAAATGCCTATACAGTGCCACTCAGAAAAAAACAATTATTTTCAGAGCACGCAGTTTTGTAGCATTTTCCTTTAAATGGTAATGAGCTCTGCTGACCCCGCCCCTCTCTTCCGATCTGCTCTCAGAGAGACTGTTTACTTTAGCAGCTCAGATGTCAGGAGTAAATGACGACTGCTATGTTCATTATTACATCCAACAACAGAATCAACCTCAATCTCTTAGGAGTCATTCTTGTCTACATCTGCTCGATCGGTGAAACAATGGCGGACTGATGACAGCTCACTCAGGGTGGGTCTGAGGTAAGACACCAGTCCAGTCTGTGCTGAAACGCTACTGTCAATCAAACTATCGTGGGAGGGGCCTGTCTGTGTG
>NW_015542362.1:871690-872647 GCF_001515605.1 Sinocyclocheilus anshuiensis | reverse complement strand
GATTAAAAAAAAAAACACTGGGTGGATTTTTATCATTATAGGGTGGTTGTGTACACACACTGCCAACACACATTTCGGTTCAAACAACTTGTAAAAGTGCATGTAGCATCCTATGACCCCTTTAAGAGTAATATGTTATTATTGTTTATTGTTTGTTTCTTATTAACATGCTTAATATTTATGACAAGTATGTAATTACATTCTGCCCTTTATTTTTTTAGACCAGACACTACCGTTCAAATGTTTGGGGTCAGTTTTTTTTAAAGAAATTAGTACTTTATTCTTTTTTTTTATCGAGGATGCATTAAATTGATTTTAAATTAAAAAGACACAACTTTTTACAGCAAATTTCAATTTCAAATAATGCTTCTTTTTTCTAATTCTTTTCAGCAAAAATATATTTTAAAATATATTAAACTTTTACAATATGTGACCCTGGACCACAAAACCAGTCATAAGGGTCAATTTTTATACATAAGTTATACATCATCTGAAAGCTGAATAAATAAGCCTTCCATTGATGTATGTTTTGTTAGGATAGGACAATATTTGGCCGAGATACAACTATTTGAGTATCTGGAATCTGAGGTTGCAAAAAAATCTAAATATTGAGAAAATCGCCTTTTAAAGTTGTCCAAATGAAGTTCTTAGCAATGCGCATATTACTAATCAAAAATTAAGTTTTGATATATTTACAGTAGGAAATTTTACAAAATATCTTCATGGAACATGATCTTTACTTAATGTCCTAATGATTTTTGGCTTTAATAATTTTGACCCATACAATGTATTTTTGGCTATTGCTACAAATATACCCCAGCGACTTAAGACTGGTTTTGTGGTCCAGAGTCACAAATGATTTTCAACGGTCTGATTTCACCCAAAAATGAAAATTCTGTCATTAATTACTCACCCTCATGTCGTTTCAAACCCGTAAGACCTTCATTCATCTTCGGA
>NW_015542362.1:869699-871414 GCF_001515605.1 Sinocyclocheilus anshuiensis | reverse complement strand
TTGCTAATTAGCACATTATTAGGAAAGGCGATTTGCAAAGATTCATTACAAAACATTATACTCACTTCTTCTGTAGATGAGGCTGGATCATGAATGATTCGCGCGAACATAGACGCATTTAGGCAGATCGGGGAAGCATTCCCTTCAGAAACAAACGAAATCCACTGCGAGTTCAGCGGCTCAGATGTCAGGAGTAAATGACGACTGCTATGTTCATTATTACATCCAACAACAGAATCAACCTCAATCTCTTAGGAGTCATTCTTGTCTACATCTGCTCGATCGGTGAAACAATGGCGGACTGATGACAGCTCACTCAGGGTGGGTCTGAGGTAAGACACCAGTCCAGTCTGTGCTGAAACGTTACTGTCAATCAAACTACCGTGGGAGGGGCCTGTCTGTGTGACGTCACACAGACAGGCATCTGAGATCGGCTCGATTTGAGAAAGGGGAAAACATTTAATGAGATAAAAAAAAAAACACTGGGTGGATTTTTATCATTATAGGGTGGTTGTGTACACGCACTGCCAACACACATTTCGGTTCAAACAACTTGTAAAAGTGCATGTAGCATCCTATGACCCCTTTAAGAGTAATATGTTATTATTGTTTATTGTTTGTTTCTTATTAACATGCTTAATATTTATGACAAGTATGTAATTACATTCTGCCCTTTATTTTTTTAGACCAGACACTACCGTTCAAATGTTTGGGGTCAGTTTTTTTTTAAAGAAATTAGTACTTTATTCTTTTTTTTTATCGAGGATGCATTAAATTGATTTTAAATTAAAAAGACACAACTTTTTACAGCAAATTTCAATTTCAAATAATGCTTCTTTTTTCTAATTTTCAGCAAAAATATATTTTAAAATTTTTACAATATTTACAATATGTGACCCTGGACCACAAAACCAGTCATAAGGGTCAATTTTTATACATAAGTTCTGAAAGCTATTTGGCCGAGATACAACTATTTGAGTATCTGGAATCTGAGGTTGCAAAAAAATCTAAATATTGAGAAAATCGCCTTTTAAAGTTGTCCAAATGAAGTTCTTAGCAATGCGCATATTACTAATCAAAAATTAAGTTTTGATATATTTACAGTAGGAAATTTTACAAAATATCTTCATGGAACATGATCTTTACTTAATGTCCTAATGATTTTTGGCTTTAATAATTTTGACCCATACAATGTATTTTTGGCTATTGCTACAAATATACCCCAGCGACTTAAGACTGGTTTTGTGGTCCAGAGTCACAAATGATTTTCAACGGTCTGATTTCACCCAAAAATGAAAATTCTGTCATTAATTACTCACCCTCATGTCGTTTCAAACCCGTAAGACCTTCATTCATCTTCGGAACACAAATTAAGATATTTTTGATGGAATCTGAGAGCTGTCTGACCCTGCATAGACAGCAACGCAACTGAAATGTTCCCAAGTCCAGAAACGTAGCAAGGAGATCTGTAAAATAATCACAGATCTATACAATAAACTGTGACACCAGTGGTTCAACCGCAATTATACGAAGCTACGAGAATGCTTTTTGTGTAACCCTTTAAGTGCACTGATCTCAGACTCATTTTGAATAATAAAGTTTATTGTTAAATTGTTAAATACCCTGCCTCCACTACATAGGCCTATGTTTGTCACATCATTATAAGTGTTTGATCACCACATTTGAGTTATCATTGCAAAAAATGTGTTTATGTA
>NW_015542362.1:868675-869574 GCF_001515605.1 Sinocyclocheilus anshuiensis | reverse complement strand
GGAAAAAAGGCTTTTGGCTTCTCTCCTGAGGCCACAAGAGGGCGCATCGAGCAAAATATTATGCACGTTTCTTTAAAGCATAATAAAATAACGACTATCTTTGAAAAAATATGTGAAATGCAATATCTTTGAAATGCATAATGTTTAAAAGAATGTTTATAAACCATATATAATTAATAAAGTTGCTTAAACTATTAGAAACAAAACAGCATCATGCATGTATGTATAGTTTTAATACAAAGAACTGAAAACCAATCAAAAATCATTTTGAAATCTTCATTTAAAAAATTTAGATGCAGTGGGATGGGGAAAACCGCCATAAAGTCTTGAGACATGTTTTTTTAAAAGTGCAACGGTGATAGATGTCCCTCTAGAAAATGCGATAAATATGCGTTCTGTGTGAACAGCTTGGTTTCGGTTTTGACGTAAACAACATCTTCCCCGCATTGATTGTTCTCTTTTTCTGCTATATTTTGAATGAATAACGTAGCAGCGCCGCATCTAGTGGGTTCAACTGGATAGGCTAACAAAAGCATTAAAATGCAATGTGTAACAACGTTCGTAGTCACGGGAAGGAGGAGGCGGGAACCGACGAACACTTAAACAAAACTTTAATAATAAAAAGACACACTGCCGCTCGGCCCTCCACCAGCTGGGTAAACTCCTCCGCGATGCCTGACGGCGGCACTGGATAGCCCTCGGTGGACTGCCCGACACTCCTCCGCCGCCCGGTGGATGGCGACGGCTCCTCTGGATTTGGGCAGCCGGCAGGATTCCCCCCGTTCCCTGCTCCTCCCCATCAGGCTCCGGCCTCAGGCAAGCGGCGGCGGCGACTCCGCTCCCTTACGGACGACAGCCGTCCCTCCACATCCCAGGCGGCCGGCAGCGAGTTCGTCCGC